>NC_068988.1:6779895-6783969 GCF_001194135.2 Octopus bimaculoides
TTGATGACGACGACGACGACGACGATGACGATGATGATGGTGATGATGATGATGATGGTGATGATGGTGATGATGATGATGATGACGACGACGACGACGATGACGATGATGATGATGATGATGATGATGGTGATGATGACGATGATGGTGATGATGATGGTGATGATGATGATGATGGTGATGATGATGATGATGACGTCGACGACGGCAACGGTGACAAGTTCGCCAGTAATGATGACGATGACGACGATGACAACGATGTTGATGCTGATAACGACAACGGCGATATATTCTGACGACGATGACAACGTTGAAGATGACAACGAAGAGTTCGTGGTGGAGAAGGAGGAGGAGGAGGAGGAGAGGACGACGACGACGACGACAACGAGAACGACTCGGACGATGATGAAGATGCTGATGGTGACAGTGGTCTTCATCATCATCATCATCATTATCATCATCATCGTCATTGTTTTCCCCCCTCCTCCTTCTCCTCCTTCTCTTCATTATCATCCTCCTCCTCATCATCATTATCATCATCATCGTCATTGTTTTCCACCTCCTTCTTCTCCTCCTCCCCTTCATAATCAACCTCTTCCTCATCATCATCGCCTTCATCCTCATCATCATCACCAACATCATCATCGTCATCATCATCTTGAGTGGGGTATGGTGCAGACTCTCTGTCATGCTATACGTGTGACGATTGCTTTTTTTCCTCCCATATCATTGTTGTTGTTGTTGTTGCTGATGTTGTTGATGTCCCTATTAATTCTTCAGTGTCCGTCACTTTTATTTCAGATGTCGTTGTTGTTGTTGTTGTTAATTCCTCCTCCTAATATTGCTGTTGTTATTGTTCATAACACCACATTACTTAATGCAACAGAAAACTGTTGCTGTTTGCAGTGAGAGTGTTCCGCCGTCCTCCCCGCCACCCGTTTCTGCGTTATTCTTAATCCACCAACACTTTTTGTTGCTGTTATTGTTGTAATTGATGTTGTTTTATGGCTCTCATATTTGTTTATTATTGTTGTTGTTATTTCCTCTTCCGTCACTGTCGTCGTCGTCGTCGTCGACGTCGTCATTTTTAGGTTTTTGTCGTTTTTATTATTCCGTCTCTTATTATTGTACGAAACTGCTCACGCTATTTTGCAGTATTCTTCTCTTATTTATAATATTATTTTTTATTATTGGTGTTGTTGTTGATGTTATTCCTTTCTTACAGCTGCTGTTGTTGTTGTTTCTGTGAGTGTTATTATTGTAGGAAACAACTCATACCATTTCGTGATTTTTTTCTTATTCTTAACATTGTTCTTGTGGTTTCCGCTATCACAGTTACTGTCTTTGTCATTGTCGTTGCTGCCCTTGTTTTTACCGCTATCATCATAGGAATGTGCTCATACCACTTTGTAGGGTTTTTCTCTTATACTTCACATCACTATTATTGTTCCTCTCGTTGTTCCAGTCGTTGTTGCTGTTATTATTGTAACATTTTCACATATTCTTAACATTGTTCTTGCTGTTACAATCACTGTTGCTCTTGGTGCTGCCGTTCTTGTTTACGCTGTTATTATTATTATTATTATTATTATTATTATTATTATTATTATTATTATTATTATTATTATTATTATTATTATTATCCTTACTATATTCTTAAAACTGCTTGTTGATTTTATTGCCGCTCTTGTAGCAGTTTGTTATTACAGCTGTTTACAATGCATATATGTCTTTGTTGTTGCTGGTGTCGTCGTTATTGTAATTGTTGCAGATTTGTTTACCTATTGTTGTTAAAAGTATTGCAATTTTACTGTTGCCATTGTAATTGTTTATTTTCTCATTGCTGTTGGTTCTTATTGGAATCCTATTCTGTTTCTTGCAACTATTGTTGGTGTTGTTGATTTTGTATACATTCTCCATTAGCTGAATTGCATAACTGCCGAATTGTTTATCGAAGGATTTTCAGTTCGCATTCTGTAATACAATATAACTCGACATAAAATTCATCTTCCTAAGACCACCTAAGTTATCATACTATACAAATTATTTTGGTTGACAGAGACCGGAAGTATTGAACTGTTATCGATTGTTTTGTCAACTGTAAATATATATTGCTTCCTATTAAGGCGGTGAGGTGGCGGAATTGTCTGCACACTCAACAAAATACTTAGCGACATTTCGCCCATCATTCTGTTCTGAGTTCAAATACCACCAACGTAGACTTTGTCATCTGTCTCCGTCGGGATGTGTAAAATACGTACAAGATAAGCCCTAGGGTCGATATCGTCCATTTAGCTTGTCCCCTAAAATGACTGGCCTTGTGCCAAAATTTGAAACTATTATTATTATTGTTATTATTATTATTATTATTATTATTATTATTATTATTATTATTATTATGAGAGACTCTCGGACAGTTCTTAATTACCGGTTATTCTTTACGTGAAAGCATTCATTAACAAATTACGAAAGGTCTCATGTAGTGCCTTACTCAAAGAGACAATACTCTCCTTAGAATGTGAGCTGCACCCAACAATACCGTCTACATACATACTTACATACGTACATACATTCATGCATATATGCATGCATACATTCATACATACATATATACATAAATACATACATACATACATACATACGTATATTCATACATACATACGTACATACATACGTACGCACATGCATACATACATGCATATATTCATACAAACATGCATACATACATAATATATGTACATACAAACATACCTACATACATACATAATATACGTACATACATACGTATATTTGCAAGTCATCTTCTGAAGAGAATGTTGAAACTTTGCTGCATGTAGATATTTTTTTCTACTCTAAGCACAAGGCCCGAGATTGTTTGGGAAGTGGCCAGTCAATTAGATCCACCCCAGTACACAATTGGTACTTAATTTATCGATCCCTTAGGTTGAAAAATGCAAAGTCGACCTCGGCGGAATTTGAACTCAGAACGTAAAGAGAAGAGGAAATACCGCTAAGCATTTCGTCCTCTGTGCTAACCATTCTGGCAGCTCGTCGCCGTGCTGCAAGGATATATTAAATGCATGATAGTTAGATTTTACGTATGTCTACAATATCTCTACAGGATCGTACTTGCTTTCATGATATGTATTTTCATATCAGCCAGTCATCGATCATTCGAGACACGTGTAAAAATATGCTCTGATGACAACTTCAAATCATATACGTAAACACACACACATCACAGATCTTGGTCTTGCTTGTTTCTGGACGCCCTGACTACTGGACTAGCAGTGCTATAGACGCAGTTATATCAAAACGGCCATTTACGACAGCCATTGTATTTAACAAAAAGAATAAGACCAAGGATAATTACACTCATCTAAGAGTTGACAGGCACCATGTATGTATGTATGCATGTATGTATGTATTTATGTATGTATGTATGTATGTATGTATGTATGTATGTATGTATGTATGCGTGGATGAATGTATTACGTAGAGATATAGGTGTAGGTGTTACTGTGCGGTAAGACGTTTTCTCCCAAACATATGGCTTCGGGTTCAGCCGTATTCAGCGGCACATTGGGCCATGTAATAGTTTTGGCGCGACCAAGGTGTGTGAGTGTATTCAGCAGACAGAAAATGAAAGAAACCTGTCGTACATATATATATATATATATATATAACGAGAGAGAGAGAGAGAGAGAGAGAGAGAGAGAGAGAGAAACAGACAGTCCGACAGACAGACAGGCATACGGATGGATGGACAGACAAATGGATCTTCCTATGCAGCGTCTGCGGTCGTGCCTGTTCGTCCTGAACCGGACTCGTCAGGGATCACCAATCCCGCAACGGACGCAGACATGTCTTTCTCTGTAAATCTCTGCACTCGCTCGCGCAACCAATATACACACAAACATGTGCACACAAACACACACACACACACACACACGCACACCTACATACAAACACACACATATATACAACTATGTACATATATATATATGTGTGTGTGTGTATATGTATGTATATATATATATATATATATATATATATATATATATATATGTGTGT
>NC_068988.1:6785695-6786296 GCF_001194135.2 Octopus bimaculoides
ATATATATATATATATATATATACGGATGCATAGACACACCAACACACACAATGCAGGAGCAGACACACAATGCACATGTGGACACGTAATGGTGCATATATAGATATTTGCATACATTCACGATTATATATACTTATAACCACACACACAGGCACATACATACGTTTACACATGCGGATTCTGCTCACACACACACACAGACATACTCACACACACACAGACATACTCACACACACACAATGTCACACATCCATATACACACAATATGCATACATAAATATATAACGACCGTGAGTAAATTATTGATAATATATAGTGAGAGAGAAAGAGAGAGAGAGAGGGGGGGGGGAAGATGAGAAAGAAAGAAAGAAAGAGACAGATGGATGTAGAGGCATTGAAGTATCAGGTTGTATGTGTCTGTATGTTTTTGTGCGACTGTCAAAATACAGGAAGAAAATTCTTTGAATATCGGAACCGTGGGATGATGGATAATTCATAACATCCAGTATTATCATCATCATCAACATCATCATCTACTTCTTCTTCTTCTTCTTCTTCTTCTTCTTCTTCTTCTTCTTCTTCTTCTTCTTCTTCTTCTTC
>NC_068988.1:6786346-6787161 GCF_001194135.2 Octopus bimaculoides
CATCATCATCATCATCATCATCATCATCATCATCATCATCATCATCATCATCATCATCATCTTCTTCTTTTTCTTCTTCTTCTTCTTCTTCTTCTTCTTCTTCTTCTTCTTCTTCATCACCATCATCAACATCATCATCTTCCTCATTTCCTTCTTCGAACTCTTTCTCCTTCTCCCCTCCTCCACTTCCTCCTTCCTCCTCCCCTCTGCTTCCTTCTTCCTCTTCAAATTAAAATCTCCCCACATCTAATTGTTACTTTTCCTCTAGACACCTCCATAGCCATTCATCTCAAAATGACAACGTATTATACATACAATGACACATAAGGATAATTACACCATAATATGTCTCTTTTACTAGTTTACTCTCTCACTGTTTCAGTCATTTGACTGCGGCCATACTGGGGCACCGCCTTTAGTCGAGAAAATCGACCCCAGGACTCATTCTTTGTAAGCCTGGTACTTATTCTATTGGTCTCTTTTCTCGAACCGATTAATGCTAATAGACAACAGAATAGATCGTGCCAAAGCAATAAATGTCGAAGAATTAAGAAAAATGAAAAACGCTCCAGACATCCAATAATCTACACTGTATTACAACACACAACCCAAGAAATACAGAGGTTTACAATAAATCCACCAGAACATCCCACTACTAAAACAAGACCGAAGAATGAAACAAGCATTCGAAATATACAAAATAATCAAAAGTAAAAGACAATCAAATTCCCTCAAAGAATTCCTCACAAGTGCTAAATTACCTTCCACAGTTCCTACCAACAGCCAAAAAGTGTGGCCACCCCAATTGTATGTAT
>NC_068988.1:6787195-6789035 GCF_001194135.2 Octopus bimaculoides
TATATATATATACACACTGCTGGAGACAATCTTATGACCAGCGAAAAAACTGCCAAAATGAACATATTCGAATATGTTTCATGATAGATAAATAATTAGTAAATAGAAAATGATATACGAAAACCAAAAGAAATGTTCAATATCTAATGCATGGTATGAAAATGAACAATATTTTTCCCGGTCAAAAATTTAAGACCATGACAAATGAAAGGTTTAAATCTGGTATAAGCTAGAAACATTTTGGCATTTATGCTCAAACTTTCTCTGTCAATAACTACCATTCACTCTCTGGCTATTTCACAACAACAATGAGCAAAACTAAAATATTAATGGATTCTGAATGCTGTAGAATTGTGGATCTCCAAAAGTAAGGTGTTTCTTAACGTGCCATTTCCAGTGAAATTAGTCCAAGTAAAAATGTCACGGCGAACTTCTTAAAAAAACCCTGAGTCATATGGATCGAGAAAATCGACAGGCCGGCCCAAGGAAAATTTCACCAGCGTTGAGTCAGGAAAGGCTCTAGTCGATCATCAAACGCAAGTAAGACAGTTACGGACAGCGAATGTAGCTCAAGGATGATAAGACATTTCAGATAGAAAGGCTTAAAAATTTTTAAGAGACACCGTCTTCTTTCACGCCACAAAAATTCTTGTTTAAAATTTGTTCAGAATCACCAGACTTGGGACGTTTTCAACTGGAAGAAAGTTTTATTATCAGATGAGAAGAAATTCGACCTTGCTGGGCCTGATGGTTTCCAAAGATATTGGCACAAAAAAGATATTCCACCGGAAACTTTTCCAGCGAGGCACGGTGGTGGAGGCTCTGTCATGATGTGGAATACTTTCTTGTGCAGAGGAAATATAGATGGCGTGTCAAACAGCAGCTGGTCATGTTGGCATTTTGGAATAGGCATCACACTTTACTGAAGGCCCCCGTTTGTATGGAGAAGACTGGATTTATCAACAGGCCAATGCTACAATCCATAATGCTCGCAGGCCAGACGATTTCTGAAGAACAAATAAAGTTAATCTTTTGAATCATCCCCCCATGCTCTCCTGAGATGGAAAATCTTTGGGAGTGGATGGAAAGAGACGTTTACAAAAACGGAACACAGTGTCAGACTGCGGATGCTCTGCGCCAACATTTGGCAAATTCTAGACAATCTCCGCCAAACGCTTATGTCGAGTGTGCCACAACGAATTTTTGAAGTTAATTTCAGGAATGGTGGAGCAACTAACCATTAAGATCTTTTGTTTATTATTCATTCGTTGATTTCGTTCGTTATTTGTCATGGTCTTAAACTTTTGACCAGGCAAATTATTGCTAGCGTTCATTCAATGCATATTATGTGCATTAAATGTTGAATATTTCTTTACGTTCTTGTTTAACCTTTTCTATTTGCCAACAATGAATCTATAATGAAAAATAGCCGAATGTGTCGCTCTCCAAGGAATTCATTTCGGCGGGTTTTTCACTGGTCACAAGGTTTTCTCCATCAGTGTGTGTGTGTGTGCTTATACACACACACACACACACACACACACACACACACACACACACACACACACATACATATATATATATATATGTATGGGGTTTTGTGTGTTTGTGTGTATAGATAGATAGATAGATAGATAGATAGATAGATAGATAGATAGATAGATGGACAGGAGGTGATAGATTCATACATAAATAAATAGACACAAACGAACACACATATATGAACCTATGTATGTATATGTAGGCATGTATATATGAATGTATATACACATACAAAAGTATGCATGTAATTATATGCATGTGTTTGTATTTACACGTGATATTATATATATATATATAT
>NC_068988.1:6789936-6795413 GCF_001194135.2 Octopus bimaculoides
ATATATATATATATATATATACACATACATATACACGCATACATGTATGTATTTATGTATATATAGACATGTATTAAATCTAAATGCATCTTTCACATTGCACATATGCTTCCAAACTAACTTAATTGATATACAGACACGCTACTTCGGTTACATTTCACGTCACCTTTCTAACTCCACACCCCGCCCACCACCACCACCACCACCGCTGCCGCCATCTTTCCTTCTGCCCGTTTATTCTTTCTTCTTGTTTTTCCATAATTCCTTTCTTACCTCTTTGTACCCTCAATAGAATGATAAATCCCGATGCCTTATGCAAAAAAATCTGATTATGCAAACCTGTCAATCATTATCCTCTGTGTAAATAGTCTTAAATCAATAGAAATATAGACTTGAGTCTGTTTGCAAACATTATTATGAAACTTTCACGCTGTTTCAACCAGCGTGCTTGTTTTTCCATATTCGTTCTTGCTTTTTATCTTTATCTTTAGGTGGTGAGTTAGTTGGTATTCGCTGTAGAAATTTAGTATTTTATCCTTCAAAGGTGTCACCCGAGCCAACAAGGGAGCCTACGCGTTGGCTACATCGAGCAGCTACAATATAAATATCAGCCATTTTATTTGCCTGCCTTTACTCTTTGTTTTGTCTTTTGCTTTTTTGTTAGTGGGGTTACTCATGGTCGTGTGGTTAAGAAGCGCGCATATCAGTTATGTGGTCTTTGGGTTCAATCCCACTGCACAGCACCTTGACCGTGTGTTTTCTACTGTGGTGCCATTCTGTCGGTTGCGACGACGAGGGTTCCAGTTGATCCGATCAACGGAACAGCTTACTCCTGAAATTAACGTGCAAGTGGCTGCGCACTCCACAGACACGTGTACCCTTAACGTAGTCCTCGGAGAGATTCAGCGTGACACAGAATGTGACAAGGCCGGCCCTTTGAAATACAGGTACAACAGAAAGAGGAAGAAAGAATGAGAGAAAGTTGTGGTGAAAGAGTACAGCAGGGTTCACCACCATCCCCTGCCGGAGCCTCGTGGAGTTTTAGGAGTTTTCGCTCAATTAAACACTCCCGACACCCGGTCTGGGAATCGAAGCCGCGAGTCCGCTGCCCCAATCACTGGGCCATTGCGCCTCCACTTTCTACTGTAGCTCTAGGTTGACCAATGTCTTGTGAGAGAATTCGGTAGACAGAAACTGTGAAACTGTGTTTAATTCTGTCGAACATATATATTGCAATGACCTGTAGTCGTTATAATATATGTGTTGTTGTTGTTGGCACTCCGTCGCTTACGACGTCGAGGGTTCCAGTTGATCCGATCAACGGAACAGCCTGCTCGTGTGATTAACGTGCAATGGCTGAGCACTTCACAGACACGTGTACCCTAATCGTAGTTCTCAGGATAGGTGTTTCCGCTCAATAAACACTTACAGCGCCCGGTCTGGGAATCGAAACCACGATCCTATGACCGCGAGTCCACTGCCCTAACCACTGGGCCATTGCTCCTGCACCGTTATAATATATATAAAGTTAGCATAAGACAGCATTTCAAGTGGGATGGGGCACTTATGTATTGAAGGTACTGCTGTAATTCCTCTCTTATCAGACAGTGAAGACGTTCTAAAGGCGTATCGATCCCTTCGAATGCGATACCGGATCTGTCGTGTTTACCCACTAATGTAGGCAACAAAACTGCTACATAACAGCAAAACTCTGGCTTAGGATTTGCCACTCTTGGCCAGATGTTTCTATCATTCTCAATACTCGTTCTTTCTGCTCCACATGTTTTCTCTCTTGCTTTTTTTTTTCTTGTGGCTTCTGGCAATTTTCAGCAACATTTTTTTTTTTCAGTCTTTTGCAACACAGTCATGGCTGTGTTTCCAGAATGTTCCGACGATTGTTTCTGGAGCTCATTCGTCCGAATTACAGAAGAATCTAAAGATTCATTTCCAGAGAATGCCCCCTTCATCAGGGAAAAAGAAAAATAGGGGCATTCTCTGGAAATGAATCTTTAGATTCTTCTGTAATTTGGACGAATGAACCCCAGAAACGATCGTTAGAACATTCTGTTTCTTCTAACATGTAACCCAAAACTCTTTTTAATTCCTATTACTATACCATATTCTAAATATTGTTAAACGTTTTTTTATCTATATTCCACTGTTATTTTTATCTAATGTGCGTATTGATATGTATGTATATATATATACGAAGGGATTTCACTCAGCCTTCTCCTCCCAGATTCTCTAACAAGACATAGTTTGGCCCGGAGCGACACCAGAAGACACTTATCCTAGATGCCACGCATTGGGACCGAACCCGAACCTACGTGATCACAAAGAGAGCTTTTCAATATACAGACCTGTCTGCATCTAATTATCTCATGTTACTTCTTTAAATAAACATGATTTTATAAATTTCTCTCAGTCGATTTAATACTTTTTCCTTGCTACATATGTTTCACCTAAGGGAGTACAGAACTATTATTTGTTAGCACAGTTGCTGTAAAACCATGCAAACATTGTTCCTTGGGGAATAACTGAAAATATTTCAGACAACAGGCATGTTGCTTTTGCGATGTTTTAGGTGTGGCGTGCTCCGTATTGTAAGATGTAAAGTTTTTGTAGGTCGAGTTTCTATCAAACTGTTCTTTCTTGAAACCATTTCATTTCAGAAAGAGCAGTTGAATGCTAAAGCTTGTCAGTTATCGTTTCCCCTCCTCTATATATGGTGTCTGAATAAATAACGGGGAGGCCACTGTCTGAATGCGCTTCGTCTTGCTTTAAGTTTACTTGTTTTAAGTGTTAGCCTGGCGGTAAACGAGACAAAAACAACAGTAACAACGACTACATTTACTATCTTCCGTCTTTTGTTTCAGCCACTAGACTGCGGCTATGCTGGAGCACCGCCTTGGGGAGATTTTTAGCCGAACTAATTGTAACTAGCAATTTTAGTTGAATGAATCGACTTCAGTACATTCTTTTTTATATATAAATCTTGTACTTATTCTATCGGTGTCTTTTGCCGAACTGCTAAATTACGGAGACGTAGACAAATTAACATCGGTTGCCAAATGGTGGTGGGAGACAAACACAGACACAAAGACACGCTCATATATGTGTGTGTGTTTGTGTGTGTCTGTGTGTTTGTGTGTATACACACACACAGAAAATTAAGGATAAAAACCACTTTCATGATTTTATCAAGTGGCCAGTGTTTAATAAAGCCATACAGGTAACAATCTATCCTAATATATAATTATATAATATAATCATATTAAAGGGGGCGGATAAACTCCACCGTCACACTAGAGATAAACGCCGAATGGCTCTAAAAACCACATCTACACTCTGTTAATACAGGTTATAAGCGGGGAGATGAATAACAGAATAAGATTTTTTTTAATGGTTAATTGTTGATCGATTTCTGGCTAGGGGTTTTAAAACAACATATATCCACACGACCATATACATACATTTACATGTATACACTAGTTGAATCTAATTCCTTCATCTCAACCGCGTGTTTTTACGATCGTAATAATATCGCAACATATGCAATTTGATGACGTGCAAATAAATAAATAAATAAATATATATATATATATATATATATATAAATACTTATGAAATATATGTTATATATTTCATGTACACAGACACGTGCGCCCGCACAAACACTCACACACATTCATAAAGATCGAATGAGTATAAGCAATTAAAAAACAAAGAACTTAAAAAAAAAATACTATGCATTTCAAGCGAATAACAACTAAAATAGTTAGCAGAAATCAAATTTCTGCTAATGAACCTCCATATATATATATACTCCACAGATCTTCAGCGTTGTATCTTTTTAACTAAATATAAGCAGCCACGTAGACAAATTATAAATATCATTGAGACACAGTTTCCTACAGTGTGACGAACGAAGTGCTAATTGCGCTTCTCTTTGGAATATGGTCGTAATGCAAATAATTCATGTTCGCATAAAACACACAGCTTGCATTGATGTATATGCGTGTGTGTCGTCAAGTATGAAATTTGTAGTAAGGTGTATGGTAAACTTTGACAGCTGCTCATTTTAAGCCATTATTATATTTTGACAATCTTTATATTTTTGTTAGAAAGCTGACACATCTATTTCTTTATTCTAACTCATTCTGCGCTTTATGTGTGTGTGTTTGTTTTGTGTGTGTGTGTGTGTGTGTGTGTGTATGTGTGTGTGTGTGTGTGTGACGATTAATTCCATATCTAAAGACAATCATGTTAGATACCACATGAAATGGGGGATTATGGGTTTCTTACGGCTCTCTATTGTATAAAATTGATGTGTGTGTGTGTGTGTGTGTGTGTGTGTGTGTGTGAGTGTGAGTCTCTGTCTATAAGTCAGTATACACTAGTGTAAATTTATGGTAACCGAATACGTTGTGTTTTCAATAGTTACTTATAAAGTCGTGTTTATAATTCTTCAGGGTTTGTGCTGTGTTTGCTTAATTTTTGGCTACTGCCCGCAGTAATTTATAATTTACAACTGATTAAACAAAAACAGGGATACTAAATATAGAGACACGGACCAACATGGCGGAATTGATTGTGCAGATAACTAGATAGGCGAGGAGATGGATAATGAGATTAGGGGTTAGATAAAGAGATAATTAAAAGGAAGACAGATAATGCTTTGTATATACTATGTGTGTATGGGTTTGTATATATATATGTATATATGGTTTTGTATATGTGTATGGTTCTCAGGGTATATAAATATATATGGATATCTATATATAAGTGTGTGTATCTCTCTATTTCTCTCTCTCTCTATATATATAGAGAGAGAGAGAGAAGCAGACAGAGCGATAGACAGGTATATATATATATATATATATATATATATATAAACACACACCATCATATATACAGACATTCGTTGCTTTGTAGAAGCGATGACTATTCACCTGTTTTTTGCCGATTGGGTTTCATTTTACAATCTATCTCCTCCAATAATATTTACTATAAACACAAGTCAAAATCATTATTTCAACATATCCGTCTCCTTGTTGGCTATGTTTATAAACATTGGCTCTTGCACAATTTTCTACGTGTTTCTGTTTACATAGCACACGCAAGCCTCTCTTCATGTACATACGCGTACAAACACTCACTGATATGAATACAGTGTATTTGAGCAATTGTGTGTGTCAGTATCTTTGTCACTGTATGTATACATGTACAAACACACGTGCTGTGCATTTGTGTGTGTGTGTGTGTGTGTGTGTGTGTTTGGAAACATTTTATCTTTTATACTTGTGTCAGTTATGAGATTGCAGTCATGCTGGGACACTGGCTTCGAGAATTTCAGTTGAACGAATCGACACAGTGTATGCAACCATACATATACATACATACACACACACACACATATATATACGTATATATATACATATATATATGTATATATATATATATATATATATATATAT
>NC_068988.1:6796140-6799238 GCF_001194135.2 Octopus bimaculoides
TATATACATACATGTATACTGTATATATATATATATATATATATATATATATATATTTACATACACAGTATACATATATACGTACATTTGTTTTTGTGTCTGTGTATATGTGTGTGTGTGTTCGTGTGTACATGGGTGTTTAAATCCATATTCAGTAAACACGCATAAACATACACATACATTATATGCATATTTAATCCTCTTCAGATATTCCAAACCTTCCATTTCTTCCTGGCATATCTATTCTGATGCCATGTCTGCCCCAGCGTCCTGGCACTGTTAAATTTCGAACTTACAATTCCACGTCGGCTTGAGAGCTGCAATAACTGTAATACCTTTTGGTTGATATTCTCTTGCGGCCCGTTTTGCTGTCGTCATTTTTTAATGTATTTTTCGTCTGCTACATTTTCCTTTGTTATTTCTCTTAACGTTGCTCTTATTTGTGATATGAAGACTTAAAATGGCCGCCTTTACTGAAAGTGGAACATTTGAGATCCTCCAAATTCTATTAAAAATGTATTTGTGAGAATTAGTCGAGTCTATGGTCTAGTCTATAAGACGTTACCTGATATGCTACAAATACGAACCAAGTCATTTCTAATGACGCTCTACATGTTTTAATGGGCTCTCCTATAAAACTATGCCTTTAGCAAATAGACGGATAAATCATGAAAGGATTATTTTTATATATCAGACTGATATGGGTTTAAAGAATAACGACAAAAATACTTATATCGGTGATAAATCACAAAATGTAACTAGATTACGATAATGGAATAACACCAAACCAATATTCAATCGAGAACTGTTTAGAAAATAGAGTAAAGACTGTTTGCCAACATAACATGGCAGTCCTGGTTTAGGACGAATGTTGCTGTAATTTAGCCCCAGGAGACATCGTCTCCAGCTGGCTATACGACACGATCTGTGTGCTTATATTTTCGAAAATATAAGGATACAGATCGTGTTCGAAAATATAAGGACACAGATCGTGTCGTATAACCAGCTGGAGACGATGTCTCCTGGGGCAAAATTACAGCAACATTCGTTCTAAACCAGAGCTGCCATGTTATGTTGGCAAACAGTCTTTACTCCAAAGTACTGTTGCTGAATATCTCTCGTTGTGAGATTTAAGAATAGTAATTCTCTAATGCTTAGAAAATATTGATGATAGAAATTGATCCAAAACCATACAGTTATCGAATTCTATCTGTCAATTGCCAAAGCCATACTCGCCCAAGGCCCTGTAATTTGGAAGGACCACATGTATGTTCTCTTACTCTTTTCAATTTAGAATGAATTTTAACCAGCCACCTACTTAGTTGGTAGAATGTTTGTGAGGGAAACTTCTAACCATTATGCTTCAAATCTTAACGTATCATGAAAATTATTCGACAACAATTATTCGAGAAACACTTATTCGAAATAAATATTATTTGTATACTTGAATTTTAATTTTATCATTTTTGTTTAAATAAAATATTAAAAAAATAGAATAATTAACAGTTCGAATAATTGTCCTTTTGACTAATTTTTATTCGTACAATTTTCTATTCGAATAAATATTTTTCGAATAATTGTTTTCGAACAATTATTTTCGAACAATGTTCACATAATTAAATCTTAAGAAGGTCTTGCAGATTTGTATAGTCCCAGATATCGTTATCATTTGTAGTGTGTGAATTAAGAACTTGTGGTCCCCCCCCCCGTATCCGAAGTACAGCCATAGTTTGCTCCAGACAGTTTGGTATGTAGCCTCTTGCTCCAATAATAATAAACATGAAACTGAAAGTGTATTTTCGATTGTGAATTATATGTATGTATGTATGTATGTATGTATGTATGTCTCTTCTATTTTCTAATTATTATAAATCTTCCACCGAGGAGGGAATTGGTTTCCAACAATGATACAAGGCTCCATCTTTGGGATGTAGTTGACACTGACAAATTCACATTTGGAACTTGAGAAAAGTCTTGCATATTTTTATTGTTCCACTCACAGATTACAACTTGTATGTGTGTATGTATATATGTATGTGTGTGTATGTATGCATATATGAGTGTGTGTGTGTATGTACGTATGTATGTATGTATGTGTGTATATCTCTTCGATTTTTTGATTATTATAAATTTCCCACTGAGGAGGGAGCCGGTTTCTAACAAAGATACAAGCCTCTATCTTTGGGATGTAGTTAACAGACAAATTCACATTTGGAACTTGAGAAAAGTCTTGCATATTTTTACTGTTCCACTCACAGATTGCACTTGTAATGCACGAATTAGCTGGTCGGTATCTCTTTCTGAAAATCCCATGTATGTATGTATGTATGTAGCTGTTTCTGCAGGAATTTTTGGTTCTACACTGCTAAACCTACAACAAAAAACAAGCAAATAAATGAAAACAATGTTGATTCTGTGCCTTCTTTTTAGCTGCCAATGTTTACTTTGTCTTGTTGGCTTTCGTATTTCAACGCAGGCAGTGGGAGGAGAGAATAGGAGGAGTGATGCGGTATAATAACAACGATGATGATGATGATAACAATAACAATAATAATAATAATAATGAAAGTATTAAGTAAAATATAATGTTAATATTAATGAGAATAATAGCGATTGCAATAATCAGTATAATAAAAACAGCAAGAACAACAACAACAACAACAACAGCAACAACAACAACAACAGCAACAACAACAACAACAATAATAATAATAATAATAATAATAATAATAATAATAATAATAATAATAAAGAGGAAGAAGAAAGTTTTATAAAAATACTTCAATATACAGTTTGTTTATGCATGCACGCGCGTATGCGTTAGTGTGTGTGTGTGTGTGTGTGTTAGTTTGTTTTCATTTCACTCTATCATTCACAAGGTTCATTCACACATGTCACGCTCTACACTAACGCCCTCTACTTCGCTTCTGCTGATCATCCATCTCTTGTTACGCTTCCTCACATTCTTCCCTTAACATTTTCCTCTCTTTTTTCTCCTCTGAGTTTTTTTTTCATTTCTCATGGTTTTTTCTCTCCTCCATTCATCTCTCACCTCTCTCTCCACACACACACACACACACACACATACACACACACAC
>NC_068988.1:6799352-6800090 GCF_001194135.2 Octopus bimaculoides
ATATATATATATCCAACAATCTATTTGTCTCCCTGTGTGTCTATTAATCTATTTATCAATCTGCTAATCTATCTAACTATCTGCCTTTCTATCTGTCTGCCTGTATGTCTGTCAATCAATCAATGTATGTATTACTATCTATCTATCTATCTATCTATCTATCTATAGTGGATTAGTGGAGGGAAGGTACGACGACGATCTCGGGGCGAACCTGGGCGTCGACGAGGAATACCTGACCCGCCTGTTTAAGACGACCTTCGGGCCGGGACCTATGGACAACTTCCAGAGATCCCTGGCCTGGCAGTGCTATCGAGAAGCTCTACCCGTTCGGGATAAGCTCTACAGGCATGGCTTGAGAAATATGGGGCCAACCTGTCCGAGATGCGGGCGGAGCGACGAAACCGTTCTGCGCGCACTCGTGCAGTGTCCCACCATTTCCGAGCTGTGAGCTTACGTCGAACAACTGCTATCGCGTGTGGGACGAGTCGGTCTATCAGCCGAGTCTATCGTGAATATTGTCGCGCCTCCTTCTTTTAAACGGGAAGGAAGAGCTATTTTCATCGTACTTGTGGTTATGGCGAAAGAATGTGTATGGTGGACGCGTCTGAAAGGTCTAGAGACAAAGACTTTCCTCTTTGGGCAATCTCTCATCAACTTCTTCAAGTATCACCTGAAGAGGAAGGTGAGAGTAGAAAGGGAAGTCTTGTCTAGTGAATGCTTCAAAAAAAGATGGGTGAA
>NC_068988.1:6802433-6803817 GCF_001194135.2 Octopus bimaculoides
CGAGAAAATCCAGCTAAGTCTGCTCTCACATTACAAAATTAGTTTATTTGTGGATTACTTGCAACGGAATCTTACTTGAGATTGACACCTGCTGTGCTGGAAGGATCTGGAAGAACTTTCACAGTAACAGAAACACGTACACCCACACATACACACTCACAGGCCAACACACAAACATGTGACTCTACGTGAGTGTGTATGCGAGCGTGTGTGTGCCGGTGGGGAGTGGGTGGGTGTCTATGGAAAGAGAGAGAGAGAGAAAGGAAGCAGAAAGAGTGGAAGAGAGAGAGAGAGAGAGAGAGAGAGAGAGAAAGGAAGCAGAAAGAGTGAAAGAGAGAGAGAGAGAGAGAGAGAGAGAGAGAGAGATGAAGAAGGGCATTAAGTAAATAAGTTATCTTGCGGACATAATGAAAATATTGTTCTCGTCAAATGCATTTTAGCAAAGATCTCAGCAGAGTTGAAATGGGTTCAGTGGTTAGGGCTATGCTATAACAGAATGTAATATTTAAACAAAGATAATCAAATAAAAACATGACCATTCATATACATACATACATACATACACGCACATAGACATATATGTTTAAACATGTGTGTGTTTGGATGTGTGTGCTTATGTATTTATATGGCAGTGCTCTTTTGTCTTATGATATGAACATGGAGCGCATGTAATATGTAATACTAGTTTCAAATGTCAGTACTTTGGGGTGGTAGGGGATAAACTGGTTGCATTGACAACTGCTCAATAAAAAAAAAAACCTTCTCGTGTCTTACAGACTCATAACGGCCGGTTTTCCACTTCCATGGCGGTTCGTCGCAGAGTTACTCACTTTTACCAGCTGAGTGGACTGGAGAAACGTGAAATGAAGTGTTTTGCTCAAGAACACAACGCATCACCCGGTCCATGAATCGAAACTACAATCTTACGATCATGAATCCAACAGCCTAACCACTAAGCTAAGCGCCTCCTCCCGGCGCTCATTTGTTACTTATTTTATCCTTTCGGGTTCGTTCAATTAAGCACCAACCAACCTCGGCGGAATTTGCTCTCAGAGTGTAAAAAGAAACGAAATGCCGCTATGTACTTTGCCTGGCGTGCTAACATTTCTGCTGGCTCAAAGAATTATTGGGGTAGTGCATAATTATTGCAGCTTCTTTTCAACAAATTATATTCAACAAAAACAATAACAATATTTAACAAAAACATCTTTAAATGACGGTCTGAACGTCTGCCAAGCAAATGGGAAACAGTAATTGAAGTAGATGGTGAATATGCTCTGGAATAATCATTTAAAGATATTTTTGTTACATGTTGTTATTGTTTTTGTTGAATAAAATTTG
This sequence comes from Octopus bimaculoides, assembly GCF_001194135.2. Classification (NCBI taxonomy): domain Eukaryota; kingdom Metazoa; phylum Mollusca; class Cephalopoda; order Octopoda; family Octopodidae; genus Octopus; species Octopus bimaculoides. The sequence continues at coordinate 6,803,775 of NC_068988.1, forward strand.
TTGAAAAAAAGCCGCAATAATTATGCACCACCAACCCGATTTA
>NC_068988.1:6805009-6807590 GCF_001194135.2 Octopus bimaculoides
ATAAATACAAAAAAGGTGTTTTTTTGTATGATTGTGTATAGAGGAATATATTATTTTGTTTAAAAGAGTTCCAACACTCTCTGTTTTTTATGTTTTATTTATATTCCTGCAGAACCAATGTGGGGTATAGAATATGGAATATACAATATATAATATAAAATAAAATAAAATAAAAATGGATGGCACCATGAAAGAAAGTATTGAATGTAGATGAAATATTGAGTGTTCAATATAAAGGATCAAATATATAAATATATAAATATAAATATATAAAGGCGACTCGAGTTTCAGGGCTATTTCCCTTCGTCATGGCCGGTATGACAGACTTTAACAGACTTTAACATATATATACATATATGTATTGTGTGTATATATATTTATATGTATTTGCATGTGTGTGTATATAGATAAATACATGTATTTGTATGTGTATATATATGCATACATAAACATATACATATACATATATATATGAGTCTGTGTGTATGTATATCTGAGCTTGCGTGTTCCTGTTGTATGGTATGATAAATAGCTATTCCGAAGACAAACTACTTGTGTTTCTAATATTCACGTCACCAAAACAACTAACGAAATATCTTCATCGAGTAACTAAGAAAATGTTTAAACAGGGAATGGTTGCATAGTGCAATAGAGATTAACAGCAGAAAATTAAGTAAAGAAAGGAAAATAATGGCGATTTTGTTACGGTATATTTGCTGCTAAAAAAATATGTTACAATAGGAGCTTTAACGCCATAAGTGACATTAAAAACTAATCTAAAATAAACTTGCAAAACTGTGTATTGTTGTAATAACAGAAATACGTATCTCGCAAATGTAATAAAAACAGGTTTTCAATGTAAAACATCTTAGCGAAGATCTCAATAAACATAAAGCGAAGTCGTTATTAAAGTAATCATTTCTAATAGTTTCTAGCAGTCATGGTTATGTGGTAAGGACGTTAGCTTCGAAATGACCTGGGCTGGCGTTCAAACTCATCGCACGGCATCTTCAGCAAGTGCTTTTTCTCTATGACTATAAGGTTGATGAATTTGGTAGACGGAAACTGTGTGTAATACAGTTGTACATATATATATATATACATAATACATACATACTTACATACATGTCATGTGCGTGGGTGCGTGTATGTGTGTGTGTATGTGTGTATGTATGCATATATGTGTGTGTGCGTGTGTATGTGTGTTCGTTCGTGTGTGTGTGTATGTGTGTGTGTGTATATTTATTCACCTATTATTTTTTCTACATTTAATGTATGGAACACAGTAAGAAATCAATGATATATCAATGTGATATGTCAAAGCGATAGGTTATGGATTATCACAGAGATTATGGCATTACTATTATTATTATTATTATCTTCTTTTATCTTCTGAGTTCGAATCGAGCTCGAGGCTCATGTTACATTCCATCCTTCCAGCATCGATAAAAATAATTAACCGTCAAGCACGGAGATCGATATAACTGACTGTCCTCATCACAGAAAATTCACATATACAGACAAGCTAAACACACACACACACATATATATATATATATATATATATATTATCTCGTACTTCTGTTAGAAATCGTTTATATATTTCATCTTCACCAAGAGGCTAATAATATCTAATTAATATTCAACCAGCTGCAATTCTCTCATCCTAATTCAAAGAACTACATTTTTCCGACAGTTTTTCTCCCGCCGGTGGCTTAACAGCAGCGAATACAAAACAACATAACGACATGATTTCGATCGAGGCTCACAGATTATCCCGTAGAGAAAAGGGCTTATTTGGTTGTTATATGATAACAATAACCATTATGTAGCTAAAGGATGGGAACAAGTTTTGATGTTGTTATTATTGTTGCTGTTGTTGTGGTTGAGGTTGTTGTTGTTCTATTCTATGACAATTGTATGCATTTTTCTTCTTGCTTTCTTTTATTTATTTATTCCTCACATACCGATATAATTATATTAATTAGTAAAATAGACAAAACTAAATATGTGTGTGAGCACGTTCAATTTATTCATCGGTGTGTGTGTGTGTGTATGTGTGTGTATGTGTGTGTGTGTGTGTGTGTGTGTGTGTCTGTGTGTGTGTGTGAAGAACTGTATACAAGGTTTTGCTGATTGTGTAATTGTCCATGATATCGTGGGAACATGTGTATTTGTATGTGTGTATATAACTATGGAAACACCTTCGTTACTTTATCCTACATACAATGTATATACGTAGATATGGTGTGCATATATACATACATACACACACATACACACACACACACACACACACACACACACACACACACATATATATGTATATATACACGGACACGCATACATATACATATACGTATAAATGAATACCTACGTACGTATATGTATCTGTATGCATAAGTATGTACGTTATAATGATGCCTAAGGTAACTTGATCCTCATAATAAGCCTCACTCTACTCTCACTACCCAGTCACGCCATCAGTAAATACTTGGTTGGAATTCTTTGTGCACAATAATAACCTCTTTCTGGCAATCATGTCTATATATATATATATATATACTTATACATATATATA
>NC_068988.1:6808409-6809134 GCF_001194135.2 Octopus bimaculoides
TATCTATCTATCTATCTATCTATCTATCTATCTATCTATCTATCTATCTATCTATCTATCTATCTATCTATCTATCTATCTATCTATCTATCTATCTGTCTGTCTGTCTGTCTGTCTGTCTATCTATCTATCTATCTATCTATCTATCTATCAATCTATCTGTTTTCCTGTCTATCTATCTATCTATATACAGGGGTTGGACAAAATAATGAAAGCATCATAGCTTCAAAGCTTGTTTATTTTTATGTTTTTTTTATTTATTATTAGTGTTGCTTAATATGTTTTGCTAAAATTGCTGTTTCTTTCAGATATCATCAGAAAAAGGTAATTAAAATTCATTAAAATGATAAATCTATCGGACTTTCAAAGAGATCAAATTGTTGGTGCTCGTATGGTAGGTGCTAGCATAACAAAAACAGCCGAAATGTACCGTGTATCAAGAAGCACTGTCCCGAAAGTAATAACAGCCTTTGAGAAAGAGAGAAAAACCTCCTCGTCGAAGCAAACTCCAGAAGAAAACCAAAACTTTCAGATAGGGACCGTCGGACTCTTACACGAATTATTAGAAAGGATCACAAAAGTACAACTCCCAAAATTACTGCAGAGCTTAATAACCACCTCGAATAACACCGGCTGAATAGATGTGTGGAGGCAGACAAAAGAAGCATTTGACCCAGACTGCTTTCTTCCAACTGTTAAACATGGAGGAGGATCTCTGATGATCT
>NC_068988.1:6809173-6809698 GCF_001194135.2 Octopus bimaculoides
GGGGGGGGGGGGGCTATATCTTAGAGATCCACCGGCCCACTGGTTTTGCTTCATGGCAGAATTAATAGTCATGACTATTTAAGCATTTTACCTCATCAAATTCATCCTATGTTTGCAGAACTGTTTCCGGAGGGAACCGCAATCTTTCAGGGTGATAATGCACCAATTCACACAGCTAAAGTTGTTACTGAATGACACGAGGAACATTCTAGTGAAGTTGAACATCTTATCTGGCTACAAGATCTCAATATTACTGAACATTTATGGTGCATCTTAGAAAAACAAGTAAGGAGTCGATATCCTCCACCATCACCACTACAGGAACTGGAGACTGTTTCAGCTGACGAATGAACAAAAATTCCTTTGGAAGCAATTCAAACTTTGTACAAGTCTATACTTCGTAGAATTCAAGCAGTAATTACTGCCAAGGGCGATCCTACCCCATTTAAAAATAAATTTGTTTGAAATTTTAAGGTGTTTCCATTATTTTGTCCAATCCCTGTATATATATATATATATATATAT
>NC_068988.1:6809923-6811053 GCF_001194135.2 Octopus bimaculoides
ATATATATGCATATAAGAGAGTATTGTAGTTCGCTTGAAACATTGTGTATTGTTTGTAAAGAATAAAGTTTTCATTCAAAACTTTTATATTCTTTATATATTGTATATACACGACGAGCTTCTTTCAATTTCTATTTACCAAATCCACTCACAAGGCTTTGGTCAGCCTGAGGTTACAGTAGAAGACGCTTGCGCAAGTTGCCACGCTGTGGGACTGAAACCGAAACTGAGTGGCTGGGAAGCAAACTTCTTACCACCTCGCCATGCCTCCACCTCTGTGTGTGTGTGTGTTGTAGAATGTGAAGAAACTGTCGTTATTGCCTGTATGATTCGATCGTAGTTTCTCCTGTAAACCCCATAGATGTACTACCCCCCACCCCCGCCTCAGAGACAGTTCTTTAAAATTGCTCCCTTATCCTTTTCGATATCATCATCAGTAATGTGTTCATTCTTCCTTTGTATAGATGTGTGGTTGGATAAATAAATGGTTGGGGCTTTCAGTTTTTCAATGACGAGGAATTAAGATAAAAGAGGGTTAGGATGGAGGAAGGGAATCATTTTGTTTGTCTAAAATTTGGCTTTTCTAGCTGCAGCAGCAATAATGTATAGGCCTATGATACAAATAAAAGCATTGACCGCTTCATTTGTATCGGAAAATATCCCTTGAGGACACTAACGATTGTGAATACTAATGCGCTCAAAAGAGGTTCTTTAAGTCCCCAGGGAAGAACTAACATTTCTCTTTGACAATTATCAACATGGAAATGCTAAATGGGAAATTTCAGCCGTATCGTCTCTATTCATTAGAATTATCAATGGAATTCCTTGTCTGGAATAAATATAATATATTTACAAAATAATTCTGTTTAGGAGCGTATTGCGATGTGCAAAGGAAAACCTGGCCTGTGTGTGTATAAGTATTAAACAAAGTATTTGCATGGGTATGTGTATGTGTATGTATAATTTTATGCATGAGTGTGTTTGAACAGAGTATATGTGGGAGAATTGTGTGTGCGCATATACACATTTAAATATATATATACATATATATACATATATATATATATATAAATATATATACATATACATATATATGTATGTATGTGTGTATATATATATATATATATATA
>NC_068988.1:6811234-6813344 GCF_001194135.2 Octopus bimaculoides
TATACATATACATATATATATATATATGTGTATATGTGTATATATATATATATATACATAAATATATATATATATAAATATATATACATATACATATATATGTATGTATGTGTGTATATATATATATATATATATATATATATACATACATACATATACACACACATACACACATATAAATATACATATATATGTGTGTATACATATGCCTGTGTGCGTGAAAAAGCCCATAACAATATGTATATATGTATATATGTATATATATAGGTGTGTGAGTGTATGTGTGTGTGTGTGTGTGTGTGTGTGTATGTGCGTGTGTTTGTGACAGAGAGAGAGGGGGGCTGGGAATAGAGAAAGCATTTTTCTGTCTGTGTCTGCGTGTGCACATTCGCTTACATTGTGTCACTATAAGCGAAGCCCACATTTACGCGCGCGGGAGTCTGTGTGTGTGCGTGCGTGTCTTTGTGTGTATGTGTATTTGTGTGTGGGTGTGTTCTTGTGCATATGTCAGCGCTACACACAGATATATCTATGTATGTGTTTCTGTTTGTATACCCGGATACTGCGTGTGTATGTTAGGGAATACTCCAAAGAGTGGGCCCCGTGGTTTTAGATTTTGTACTATTCCAGTCAGCCTACAACAGTTCCTTTCTATAGACCTATAAATCTATATCGCACATATGTGTACGTACGTACGCATGCATGTATGTATAACGGCAGTAAGAGAAAGAGAGAATGCGGTGAATTGGCGCATGTGCATAGTTGGGTGCAGTCCTGTGTGGTGCATACGCACGACTGGTTCTGTGATATGGCCTCCAGCTACGATTCTGCTTGTCTTCACCCATAACCGTTCTCTATGTGTGTGAGGCATTAATATGGAACATTCATGTGTGTCTGAGTATATAATTGTTCTTGTGTATATGTATGTATGTGTCTGTAAGTGTATATATTAATATTTACACAGAGAGCAAATAGTTAAAAAAATTTACAGATAGACAGACATATAGATAGATAGATAGATAGATAGATAGATAGATAGATAGATAGATAGATAGATAGATAGATTTAATTTGAAATAAAACAGAAAAAAAATGCATCTAATTCTTTCTGTTAAAATTGAAAATCCTCGAGAAAATGTCAGTGCAAATTTTAGTCACGTGCCATTAAATAATACTGAAGGTTTCGAACTTTGGTGCATTATTATTATTATTATTATTATTATTATTATTATTATTATTATTATTATTATTATTATAAAGCTGACGAGCTAGAATAATCGTTAGCGTTCTGGGCGAAACGCTTAGCAGTATTTTGTCTGTCGCTACGTTCCGAGTTGAAATTCCACCGAGAAGTTAGTTTCTGAGAATATGCTAATATTCTTATGCGGTGGCTGGATGTCTTCCACTGATGATTTCCAGTAAAATGAAATCACGTGATATGAGAATTCTTATATATACGACGGGCTTCTTTCAGTTTCCGTCTACCAAATCCACTCACAAGGCTTTGGTCGGCCCGAGGCTATACTAGAAGAACATTTGCCCAAGGTGCCACGCAGTGGGACTGAACCCGGAACCATGTGGTTGGTAAGCAAGCTACTTACCACACAGCCGCTCCTGCGCCTACATTTAATTATTTCTGAAAAGAGCAGAAAATTTTTGGGATGGAGGGTTTAGTCACTTATAACAACACACGTAGGCAAAATTTGGCCTTGATGTGATTTGAACTCGGAACTTAAATTGAGGTAACTAAATATGTCTTAAATACGCCAGAGCTCTTCCTTCCTCTTAATAACCGTAATAATTTGAACGAGTATTTCCTTAGCAGTCAGCAACGCCCTCTCTTCAACAGCTGTCTTCTCAAAGACGGACGATAACATCTTTTGTCCTTACCAATATTGGTCATACAACTTAAGACTCCACCCTATTAAAAGTCGACAGAAATAATGCAGGACCTACATACACGCATACATTCATATAGACGCACATATACATACAGACACACGCATACACACAGACACACACGCATACACACAGACACACACGCATGCGAGAGCATTTACATATGTGTGTCTGTCTGTATATATGCATATATATATATATATACATACATA
>NC_068988.1:6813937-6814514 GCF_001194135.2 Octopus bimaculoides
ATATATATATATATATATATATATATATATATATATATATACATGCATGCATACATACATGTGTACATAGAGTTCAGGCGTTGTCCGAGACATGATTGCAAAAATAGAAGCGGCCGTGTACACTGTGTGTAATCAGTATAATGTTACACCAGCAGTCAACAAGTTTACTATGGAGTGAGGTCGGCGGCGGTGGGTGTAATTGGTGCTTCTTGAAGTAAGCAATCTTGTTGAGAAATGAAGAACTTACGATCTGAAGACATGAAACGTAGTTTTATGGCAATTCACATATCTTAACACAGCACAAAGTTATATCGTTACAGACGCAGGCGTGGCTATGTGGTTAAGACGATCCGGTGTGCAACCGTGCGTTATCGGTTTCAGTCCCGCCGTGTGGCATCTTGCACAAGTGTTTTCTGTTATATACCTGAGCTGACCAATGGCTTGTGAGTGAATTTCTTTGGAGAAAAACGGTAAGCGGTAAAATAAAACGTCGTATATACACATACGCACCATCTCTCTCTCTCTCTCTCTCTCTCTCTCTCTCTCACACACACACACACACACACACACACACACA
>NC_068988.1:6815071-6816296 GCF_001194135.2 Octopus bimaculoides
CAGGCGGCGCTGCTGACTATCTGTTCGAAGGTTATTTATCTAATTTCAGTGGAATCTATCCACTGGTTTTCAGAAATAGAGTTATTAATATTTCTAAACACAGGTTTCGTGTGTCACATAGCTAGCTAGAGGCGATGGCCTCTTGGAGCTAATCAACAGCAGCATTTGTCCTATTTTGGGGACTGCCATGTTGGCTTGGCGATAACTATTAATATATATATATATATATATACATATATAAAATTTAACTTGTCCTGTTATTCTTGTTCTTTGTATTTGTAGACATGTAAGATTTTCTCCGTTTTCTGTTTTCTTTTTGTTTTGTCTGTGTTGTCGCACATATTCGCTTGCTTTCCTCCCAAAATTTAATGCCCTTAGCTTAGATTTTTGGGGCCTACCAATTTTGAACAGTTTCAGGTGTATCACGCCGAAACTGTAATGATGATTGGAAAGCTGACTGATGACTAGAAAGCCACCTATATTCCGTCCTGGTTTTCCTGTCCTACTTTGTATCGTCCATCTGTCCGTATGCTTTTATTGTCATCCGTTACGGTATAGCATCGTCTTGAAGGGTCTTACTCGAACAGGTCGACCCCCAATACTTGAAATTTTTTTTGAAGGTCTGGTACTTATTCTATCGATCTCTTTTTTTAGAAACGCTAAATTACGGGGACGCAAACAAACCAAGACTAGTTGTCACTTTGCATATGAAGGGACAAACACAAAGAAATACACACACACAAACATTCCTTGTGAAACAATTTGGTAGACGAATTCTGTGAGAAAACTCAATCTTCACACGTGGTATGTCTGTATAGGTTTGGGTGTAAACATCTATGTATATAGATATGTACGTATGTATGTATGTATGTGTATGTATGTATGTATGTATGTATGTAGATACGTATGTATGTCCCTATGGGGTGGGGTGCTATGACTTTGTGTTTTTCTGTGTATTCTTGTACGGTAGTTTTTTGGACAAGCGTCCGCTGTGAACCTCTACGGAATATAAGCTTTACAATATAAACTTCGTATTTTTTTTATTTATTTAAAAAATATTTCTGTGAGTTTGGAGAATGCAACATTTCGGAAATATTTATTTAAACATGTCTAAATACCTACACTTCAAACTCTCTCTCCTTCTCATTCTCTCTCTCTCTCTCTCCCTTTCTCTCTCTCTCTCTCTCTCTCTCTCTCTCCCTCTCTCTCTCTCTCTCTCTCTCTC
>NC_068988.1:6816729-6818051 GCF_001194135.2 Octopus bimaculoides
ATATATATATGTATATATATATATATATATATATATAAATATTACATGCATATATATGTATGTTTATGTGTGTATATATGTAGATATATCGATGCATATACGTGTATGTATATATATGTGTGTGTGTATATATATAATGCATATATATACCGTATATATGTATGTATATATCAATATCTATCCATTTTTCTATCTATCTATCTCTCTCTATACATATATCTATACATACATACATACATACATACATACATACACGTACTCTGTGACACGTATATGTAACCTTGTAACCACGACTCTATTTCACTTTTTTTTTTCTCTTAGCTAACATGTTGTGCCCAAGTGCTCTTGAAGGATTTTAATGGGTGGAGGTCAAAGAAGGATTTCCTATAACACATGATTTGTTCAATGCTGACACCTCTGGGACACAAAATAGAAGAGTTTTGTTTGCTAGGTGTTTACACAAGAAATATAAACAACTCAGTTATTAACTGTTCGGCACGTTGAATTAATCTTTATAAATGTATAGGAACTCCGACCAATAGGCAGAAACACACCTAGAGTCTCTCTTTCTCTCTCTCTCTCTTTCCTTCTCCCTCTTCCTCCTCCTCCTCTTCTCCTCTTTCTTTCTCTTTCACAGACACAGACACCCAATTATACACACACATACACTCACATACGCACTTCCATAGACATCAACTTAGACTCGGATATTCATGCGCAAGCGGTTTCAAATAATCGGAATGTTCTAGAAATAAATGTAAGCAGATTATTTGTGAAATGATTACAGACAGACAGACGGACAGAAAGAAAGATTGAAAGAAAGAAAGAAAGACAACTAGATACGTAGATAGATAGATAGATAGATAGATAGACAGACTGACAGACAGACAGTCATACAGACAGACAAACAGACTGACAGACAGATATTTATGCAGGTACATATAGTCTCTCTTTCTCTGTCTTTCGCTCTCTTTTTTTACATATACCTGCATATCTATCTATCTATCTAACTATCTATCTCTCTCTCTATCTATCAATCTATCTATGTTCTTGTTGTTGGCACTCCGTCGCTTACGACGTCGAGGGTTCCAGTTGATCCGATCAACGGAACAGCCTGCTCGTGAAATTAACGTGCAAGTGGCTGAGCACTCCACAGACACGTGTACCCTTAACGTAGTTCTCGGGGATATTCAGCGTGACACAGTGTGACAAGGCTGACCCTTTGAAATACAGGTACAGCAGAAACAGGAAGTAAGAGTGAGAGAAAGTTGTGGTGAAAGAGTACAGTAGGGTTCGGCACCATCCCCTGCCGGAGCCTCGTG
>NC_068988.1:6818955-6822536 GCF_001194135.2 Octopus bimaculoides
TATATATATATATATAAAAACACATTACCCAACACAGAAAGTGACAGAGAGGGAGAGAGAGAGAGATAATCAAATATGTAGTTATATATAATGATTGATAGTTAAGTGAATAGCTAGATAGATAGATAGATAGATAGATAGATAGATAGATAGATAGATAGATAGATAGATGCACGCATCCTAACCACAGATTATAAATACGCACATACACTCACACACATACATACACATACATACACAAACATACACACGCACACGCACATATATACATACCCCAAAGAAAGCCCCCCAAAAAAGGATATAAAAACAATGAACATATCTATAAATACTGAATGAATAACTTCTCAAGTGATCTGTGAATTATGTCTAGAATGTTCCGTCCGTGCAACGTCGCATAGAAACGTATTTCTAGATTCCCCTTTTCATAAACTGTACTCAAAGCCGGTGTTCATATTATTGAGCAACAAATATTCTAAAGTTGGCTTCATTCCTCTTATTTTCATTCTCTTCTAGTCTCTATCCAACCACGTTCTTATTCTATTTTATACTATGTTATTTATTGTTTTTGTGGACTCTCTAAATCTCGTTCTCTTCTACGACTCAACAATGACTCAACTCTTCGTCTATGTGTGTATATTCATACAGACGTATACACATATAGATACTCACAGATATACACACGAAACATAATATATGCACACTACACAACGTATATATGAATATGCATAAACACACATATATATCATCATCATTGTCGTCATCAACATCATTCCACGTCTGTTGTCCATTGTCTGTTGGACGGTTTGACTTGGCTGGCATGCTGTAAGGCTGCACCAGGCTCCAGTCTCATTTGGCATGGTTTTCTACGGCTGGATGCCCTTACTAACACTACTTCGAGAGTGTAATTTTGTGCGTTTACATGCCACTGGCACGGGTGCCAGTTTGCGCGACACCAGTATCTGCCACGACTGAGATTTTGCTCGGCTTGACGGGTTTTCTTCTCAAGCACGACATAATGCCAAAGGTCTTGGTAACTGCCTCCGTGGGGCCCAACACTCGAAAAAAAACTCAGCTATCTTGCCTCCGTGAGGACCAGCACTCGAATATTTTGGTACAAAGCCAGCAATTTCAGGGAAGGGATAAATCAATTAGATCGACACCAGTGTTCAATTGGCACTTATCTAATTGACCTCTGAAATAATGAAAGGCAAATTCGACCTCAGCAAAATTTGAACTCAGAACGTAAAGACGGACGAAATTCCGCTAAGCATTTTGTCCGGCATGTTAACGATTCTGCACAACTCACAGCCCTACACACATATGTTATTCTTTTAGAAGAATAATATTGACGCTAGCCTCCAAGTTTTGTCAAGGTAAGCCATCAACAGACACTCCAATGATGGCTTTGTTGGCCGAAACTCCAAACTCACTGTCATTCTTAGACTTCTTAAAGAACATTACATAGGTAATCTTCAAAAATTATTGAAAAATCATTCCGTTTCATATGAAATTGTTTTTAATATAACATAAAAATGAATATGAATTTATATAAGATAAAGTACAAGACACAAGCTGGCAGAACCGTTAGCACGCCGGGCAAAAGGCTTAGCGGTACTTCCTCGAAATATTCGTTCTAGGTTTAAATGCAGCCGTGGTCGACTTAGTCTTATATCCCTTCGGGAACGATAAAATAAGTTTCAGTTGTGTACTGGGGTCAATTTAGTCGAGTGACCTCCTCTTCCGGAAATTAGTGCCTTGTGCCAAGCTTTGGGGCCAAAATTAATACTAAGAATAATATTGGTACCAAATGATGGTACAAGGCCAGTAATTTCGAGAGGGTGAGTGGGTGTGGGATATAAATTATCGACTGCGAAGGATCAAAGACAAAGTGGAACCTCGGCGTAATTTTGTAAACAAGATTAATATGAATACTAGAAATAATATTAATATTATTATGTGCATGCATGGTTGTGTTGTAACAAGCTTGCTTCCCAACCATATGGTTCCGGGTTCAGTCCCCTTGCGCGACACCATGAGCGTCTTCTATTGTAGCCTCGGACCGACCAAACCTTTGTGAGTGGATTTGGTTGCCGGAAACTGAAAGGAGCCTGTCGTATATCTATCTATGTGTGTGTGTATATATATATATATATATATATATATATATATATATATATATATATATATATATATAGGGAGAGAGAGAGAGAGAGAGAGAGAGAGAAAGAGAAATAAATAAATATATAGATAGATAGATAGATAGATAGATAGATAGATGGATGTATTTGTGCATATGTATATGCATGCAGGCTTACCTGTGTAGTAGTTGCTTCCCAACCACGTGGTTTCGGGTTCAGTCCTACTGCGTGGCACTTGGGGGTAAGTGTCTTCTATTATAGCCTCGGGCCAACCAAGGCCTTGTGAGTGGATTCGGAAAACGGAAACCGAATGAAGCCCGTCGTATATGTATTGCGTGTGTGTGTATGTATATGAGTGCGTGTGTGTGTGTGTTTCTTTCTGAATATGTTCGTCCTCCACCACGGCTTCACAACCGGTGCCGGTAAGTTTACATCCTCGTAATTGTAGCGTTTCTTCAAAAGAGACTGCTGGAATAAGTACCAGGCTTTCAAAAACAAAAACAAAAAAATAAACAAAAAAGAACTGATACCGATTCATTCGATTTAAAATTCTTCAATGCAATGCCCCAGCACGGGCGCAGTTTAATGATTGAAACAAGTAAAAGGTAAAAAAAAAATAAATAAATAAAACAAAATAAAACAAAAAGTGTTCTATTGTTTTTGTTGCTGCAGTTATTGTCGTCGGCGTTTCGGTTTTACTTTTATCGCAATTTCACAAACAAGAATCGTTTGGTATTCTTTTGTAGTGTCCTGATTCTACAATCAGGCACGAAGAAAGGTATTAAAAGAACAAGAAATAATTAAAGAAAAAAAAAACACACACACAATAAACAAAGAATACGATTGGAGTATTTTCCGTGTAAGATTCTGATTACGTCTATTGAGAATCTTTTGGCGATGCTAATCTTATGAAGTATAAGTTCTTTAGTTCTTGGAATGTGGTTCCAGTAAATGGTTTCCTTGGAAAAAAAAAAAAATTAAGATATTTCGGGCAAAACATAATAAAGGATAAGATGAAAGAAATAGTTTTCTTTCCAACATGAAAGAAAGACTATTTTGAGTTTGAGGTTTTACTACTATCGGGTGTATATAGGCAGGAAAATAAAAATACGTGTGGCGGTTTATGTATATAGGTATATATATGTATACGTATGTATGTGTGTGTGTGTATTTGTGTGGGTATATATATGTACCTATCTATCTATCTATCTATCTATCTATCTATCTATGCCTGTATGTACGCATATCTGTCTATCTGTCTGTCTGTATGTATGTATGAATGTATACATGTATGTATGTATGTATGTATGTATGTATGTATGTATGTATGCATGTACGTAATTAAGTATATATGGATGTATGCACGTATATCTGTCTGTATGTATGTCTGTATGCATGTATGCATGTATTTATGTATATACGTATGCATGTATGCTCGTGAGC
>NC_068988.1:6823378-6825174 GCF_001194135.2 Octopus bimaculoides
TATATACAAGGTCGGCCAAAGGTCACCTGACAGTAAATCAAAACCGTTTAATTCCAAGATTTATTTATGTTTAACAACTGAAGGAATTTAATAAAAACATCTAAATATGAAACACCATGAAAATTATTCACACTGAAGTCCTTCTTTAGCGACACATTTTTCCAAGTGAATAAATAAAATTGAATATTAAGTATTTATGAAATTTTGATTTGTTGTCGGGTGACTTTTGGCCAAACCTCTATACATACATACATACATACATATATACCTGATTCCACGAGTCCATAGAAGTTCAGTTTCACCAGTGAACATAGACATTTATATTTACAAGAGAAGATTTTGATGGCTTCCTTCCTATTGGTCAGTAGAAATTTGCCCAACAAGACACTAATACAGCAGTAAATACCAATAATTGTCAGAGCCCTGGTAACAGTGAGTAAAAATCTCGAGAAGTACGTGGAACAAATAGGGGCTGCAATAAGGGTAGAGCACTTGCAGAAAACAGCACTTCTAGGAACCGCTCGAATACTCCGGAAGGTGCTCGAAAAATAAGAGGTGTTACCTTAGTTCACTGGTAGTGAACAGCTGACACTGTAGTACACCTGCAGCGTTAGAAGCTGTACAAAGGCAACAACAATAATAATAATAATAATAATAATAATAATAATAATAATAATAATAATAATACATGAACTTCTAACTTGTCTCTTGAGGTCTCTGGGTGAGACTTGCATCCAACTTGTACAAATGCAAAGCAAAAGTCAAACATAAAATAATAATGATGATGATGATGATGATAATAGTAATGATGATGATGATAATGATGATGATGATAAAATGGCCAGCAAATTTTAACCTATATAGGTAAAATATACTAATAAATAAGGGTATCAGAATTCGACTTGCTAGAAAGAGCAGCTAACGCTCCGAAAACCACCAATTTCACGCTATTTATAAATACGCACGGTGAATGCCACGAATATAATAAAATATACTTTTTAACTCTAGGCGCAAGACCGGAAATTTTGAGGCGGGGGACTAGTCGATTAAATCGACCCCACTACGCAAGTGGTACTTAATTTATCGACACCGAAAGGATGAAAGGAATTTGAACTCACACACGCGCGCGCGCGTACATAGGGTAACACAGACTGACAGAATTTCAAAGAGGAACACAAAGAGAATAAGCATTAAAAACTAACATATACACACACATAATCATGCACACACACACACACACACACATACACACACACAAATACACACACACACGCATACACAACGCAACACGTGCGCTCAATGATAATTAAGAATAATAAGATTGATTAACATCCCTGCATCACTCATAAACAAATAGCTTTGTCGCTATTTCTAATAAATACATAGTAATGCTGCCGTTGATAAGGATCGACCCTGGATTCTATCCCAATTATTGCCGTCAATATCATTAAAACAGGCATTAACTAGTCCATACTTAATGGTATATGTTAATTGGTCACTGATATGAGTTTTGCGCAAATATTGTGTCACGACTTCGGGGAATTATACGCGAGCGCGGACGCACACATATACATGCACACGCATATATATATATAGAGAGAGATTTGAAGTACATAGGGGGCAATGCAATACGTAGCAGTAAACACAGACACACATATACAGAGGCACACACATACACATACACACACACAAACACACATATATAATATAGATAGCGTCTATGAATAAATACATACGTACATACATATATATTTGTACATATATATTATGAAACCCGTCGTATATATATATATATA
>NC_068988.1:6825203-6825921 GCF_001194135.2 Octopus bimaculoides
TGTATATATGTATGTATGTATATATATATATATATATAGACATATATATATATATGTGTGTATGTGTGCTTGTGCATCTGTGTTTGTCCTCCCAACATCGCTTCACAACCGATGGTAGTGTGTTTACGTCCCCGTAACTTTTTGCGGTTCGGCAAAACACACCGATAGAATAAGTACAAAAATAAGTCCTGGGGTTGATTTGTTCGACTAAATGTGGTGCTCCAGCATGGCCGTAGTCATATGACTGAAACAAATAAAAGAATATCAGAATATATATTTTTTTTATTCAGCTCAGAGCTGTGGCCATGCTGGGGCACCGCCGTTCTGCTACGCAGTTATTACTGGAGAGCCTCCTTTAATATGTGGCATTTGGTGAATAAGACAGATTGATGCCGCTACCCTCATTTGCACCTCTTGCCACGAGATAGGTTTACCTTTGACTCTCGAGAGGAAGAGGTCCAGTTTTGATTTGAAAACACCTACATTCACTTTGTGTAGATCCCTCAAGCTCTTTGGCAGAATATTAAAAAGCTGTGGGTCCCTGAAACCCAGTCCGTTTTAGTATCTGGTCCTGAATCTCGATGGCATTGCTGAGATCTTAGGCACAGTGCAGTGTCGACCCGTTCTGGCATTGGTGTAGCTTTCAATGCCAAAATTTGGCACAATTCCTTATATATATTCATTGTGTGTGTGTGTGTGTGTGTGTGTGTGTGTGTGT
>NC_068988.1:6826531-6827168 GCF_001194135.2 Octopus bimaculoides
TATATATATATATATATATATATATATATATATATATATATATATATATGCATATACGTACATATATATATATACATACATATGCATCATATTTATATATATTATATATTATATTTATATATATATCATATATCATATTCATGTATATTATCTATTATATTTTATGCATTATACATATTATATTATCTTCAGAAACAATATAGAATTTTATTTTTATTTTTTCTTATTAGCCATATTTATATTCTTTGTTTTGTTTCTCATTGTTTTATTATGTGTTGTTTGTTTGCTTGGTTGGTTTTCTTTTTTTCTTTTTTCTTTTTTTTTCGGGCGATGCAGATAGGATTATTCTGTAAACGGCAAAGACCTTATCATTTTTCTGTGATAACCATTTGCCACAGTACATATGGCTTTAGCGATTAGGAAACGACAGTTTGGTAATCAGGATAAACAACTAAATAAATAAATAAAAATAAAATGAAATAAAATAAATAAATAATGTGCGTGTGCGTGAGTGAGGAAGAGAGAAAGAGAGAAAGAGAGCACAACTGTATGCACTTGGCAGCATGATATATATATACGAACATTTATATATATACATACATACATATATATATATATATATATATATATATATATA
>NC_068988.1:6827604-6828357 GCF_001194135.2 Octopus bimaculoides
ATATTAATGTGTCTTTCTCTATTTTTGTTTCTTGAATATATTTGGTGCGGCATGTTTTTTCTTGTTTTCTTTTTTCTTTCCTTTGTTTTTTTTTTGTTATTTTAGATGCAGGCATGGCTGTGCGCTTAAGAAGTTCGTTTAGCAAACCTACGGTTCCCGGTTCAGTCCCAGTGTGTGATAGTTTGATCAAGTGCCTTCTACTATAGCCTCGGAACCATCAATACCTCGTGAGTGAATTTCGTGGACGGAGACTGAGTATGTATAGGTGTATATGTGAGTGTGTGTGTGTGCAGGTACGTGTGTGTGAGCGTGCGTGCTTATATGTGTGTGTGTGTGTAATACATCTTGAAAGCTTTCATCCAATTTTACATTTCTTCAATAGCATGTTGCAAAATTTACCATTAACCGCAAAAGAACCTTCAACAAGGCAGCGAGCTGGCAGAATTGTTAGCACGCCGGGCGAAATGTTTAGCGGTATTTAGTCTGTCTTTATACGTCCTGAGTTCAAATTCTGCCGAGGTTAACCTTGTCATTAATTCTTTCGTAGTTCATTAATTATCATTATTATCATTATTATAGGCCCAGGAGTGGCCGTGTTGTAAGTAGCTTGCTTACCAGCCACATGGTCCAGGGTTCAGACCCACTGCGTTGCACTTTGGGCAAGTGTCTTCTACTATAGCCTCGGGCCGACCAAAGCCTTGTGAGAAGATTTGGTAAATGGAAACTGAAAGAAGCCCGTCGTATATATGTGTG
>NC_068988.1:6828367-6830075 GCF_001194135.2 Octopus bimaculoides
TGGTAAATGGAAACTGAAAGAAGCCCGTCGTATATATGTGTGTGTGTGTGTATGTGTGTGTGTGTGTGTGTGTGTGTATGCATGTGTGTGTATATGTTTGTGTGTCTGTGTTTGTCTCTCCGACATCGCTTGAAAACTGATGCTGGTGCGTTTACATCCTCATAACTTAGCTGTTCGGCAAAAAGACCGATAGAATAAGTACTAGGCTTACAAAGATTTGTTTCGACTAAAGGCGGTTCCCCAGCATGGCTGCAGTCAAATGACTAAATCATTTAAAAGATTTGTTAAAAACATACACAACGCAAACACTCAATGTCGCATACCAAACTCTTAAAGATACTTTCACCATTTCATATTCCATTCCTTAGAATATTGACCTTGTCGTATATATCTGAAAACTGTCCAAAGTCTTTGATCGCGAAGTTTCGGTATAGAAGAATGATGGAATAACTGAAATTAAAGATGATGTCTGCAAAGTATGACGCGGACGTATGATTGCCGTATTCTCGCCAACCGCATGGTTCCGGGTTTAATCCCACTGCGTGGTACCTTTGGCAAGTGTCTTCTTCAAAAGCTTTGGGCCACCCAACCTCTTGAGAGTTGAATTGTTAGACGGAAACTGAGAGAAGCTCGTCGTACATATATATGTATGTATGTGTGTGTGTGTGTGCTTGTGTTTCTTCAACCATCACTGCTTGACAACCGGGGTTGAGGTGTTTACATGCCCGTTACCTAGCGGTTCGGCAAAAGACACCGATAATATGAGTATCAGTATTTGTTGTAAAGTGGATTCCTCCCACTGGTGTGATGTGTGACTACCGTTGTACTGTAGTTGCTCAGGTCAGTTCAAACATCAACACCACTTCAGAAAGCAAGGTTATATCGTTTGGTTCACATTGACATGATGTGGGTAGTGGTGAGGCTACAGGTTATTAAAGTTGTTCAAAATGTCATGCAGCAGAATCGAACCTGAGAACGCGTAGTCACCAATCACACAATTAGGCCGTGCTGAGCTTCTTCGACATAGAGTAACACATAATGAATGTATAATGAAAAAGTGGTGATAATTCTGAATAATGACAATTTCTTCTTCTTCTCCTTCTTCTTCTTCTTCTTCTTCTTCTTCTTCTTCTTCTTCTTCTTCTTCTTCTTCTTCTTCTTCTTCTTCTTCTTTTCCTCATCTTTATCCGCCTCCACCTCCAACTTCTCCTCCCTCTCATCCTCCTTCTTCTTTTTCCTTCTCCTCTTTCTCTCTTCTCTTTTCTTCTACTTTTCCTCCTCCTCCTTCTCATCCTTCTTCTTTTCCTACTCCTTATCCTCCTCCACCTTGTCCTCCTCCGTCTCCTCCGTCTCCTTTTCCCCCTCTTCTTTTTATTCTTCTTCTTCTTCATAACCATCACCATCATCATCATCATCATCATCGCCATCGCCATCGTTGTCTTTGTCGTCGCCGTGGTCGTCACTTTCATCATCACCCTCGTCATCGTCGTCTTCGTCGACGTTTGCGTCATCACCAGCAACATTAGCGCAACCCACTGGCACACCAACGACACAATCATACACCAACACCATCACCACCATCACCACCATCATCACATCCACCACCACTACAATCACTCCCATCATCATCATCATCATCATCATCATCATCATCATCATCATCACCGTCATCAACTTAATTTCTGCTTAAATTATAACTCATAGTTGT
>NC_068988.1:6830595-6831360 GCF_001194135.2 Octopus bimaculoides
TATATATATATATATATATACATACATTTATATACCGACATATATGCGTGTGTGTGTGTGTGTGTGTTGTAGCGGCCAGTGATTCAATATTTTATAATTATTATTATTATTATTATTATTATTATTATTATTATTATTATCGAGGCGTTGAGCTGGCAGAATCGTTAGCACGCCAGGTGAAAGGCTTAGCGGTATTTCGTCTGTCGTTACGTTCTAAGTTCAAATTCCACTAAGGTCGACTTTTGCATTTCATCGTTGGGGTTCGATTAAAATAAGTACCAGTTACGCACTGAGGTCGACTTAATCGCCTCCTCCAAATTTGAGGCCTTGTTCTTCCAGTAGAAAAGATTATTATTATTATTATTATTATTATCATTATTATTGAGTGAGAGAGCAGTGCGTGCCATCAAAGTGACACTGGGGTTTCAAATATACGAAGCCCAATATACCCATCATGACTACCCGTCTGATAAGGATATATCAGGCACATGCATCACAACCATATGTGCGCAACATGGTGATCTCATATCAAGATAAACAGCGCATGACCTCGCATGTGGGGCCCAGTTAGAATTTTCTTCGGGTCAGGTAGCCCATCCCGCTCAAAAGGTCCCTGCATAAGGTTTGTTAAAGGACGTCGAACAAAATACCCATGTTTCCAAAGGTGAATTATCCAAACCCCAAAGAATTCCTCTCAACACATAGCTATGATGCTCCCCCACTACTTCTGCTCGTGATCAGAGATGCACATATCGTCAGCCACCA
>NC_068988.1:6835876-6838621 GCF_001194135.2 Octopus bimaculoides
TATCCATCGATCAAATCATATATATGTATATATATATATATATATATATATATATATATATATATATATATATATATATATATACTCCTTTCAGCACAAGGCCTGATATTTTGAGGGAGAGGGCTAGTCGATTACATCAGTCCCAGCATGTAATTGGTACTTATTTCATCGATGCCGAATGGATGAAAAGCAAAGTCGACTTAAGCAGAATTTGAACTCAGAACATAAAGACGAACGGAATACCATTAAACATTTTGTCCGGTGTGCTAACGATTCGATCACTATTAAAATGCTTAATTGTATTTTAATTCACACTCTTGGAGGTTATGTTACTTTTCGTTATTAACAATTTGTTTAAACTATTACTGCCATTTGTCTTAAATATTCCTTTTATGGAAATGCTGAGAAAGCCATGTGAATCGTTGCTATTTCAGTGTTTTCCGCACCCCCAAAGGGCGTTTTCTTGCAACAGAAGTTTTAAATTGCGTCAATAAATAATCAAGATCAACTTATAATTAGCATTTTAACTGTGTTTCTACGTTTGTCAAATCTCAACGAAGTATTGGTTTATGATATTGATGTTTGACATCATACAGGGTGCGTCGCACAATCGGGAATAAAGCAAACCACAATGGGACAAAACAAATACAGTAAATAGAAAGTAATACGAACAGCAGGCTTCCAAAAATACGACACATGAAAGACCCAAGGCATTCAAGAGAATTACACTCAGTCACGAAAACGACGTCATACCAAGATCAGATGATTTATGTCTATGTTACCAATAAGGCTCACGATGAGGGCCCTGTTAGTTTCATGAAACCTTGCTTCCGCTGTTCGATCTTCCTCAGGTCATATGTTGCTAGTGGGTCACATGATCACACGGATCTTGAGAGTCTGGTCATGATATGACCTCCATGAACCTAAAATATGTACCCAATGTCCTTGTGCTTTGGCCCTTCTCGGATCGCTGGGGTTTGAGTATATTCAGTATAGCAGACAACATAAGAAAATTAATTATCTTAAGCATGGAGAAATGGAAAGTAGGTCTCTACTCAGGTGACACTGTCTAAGGGAAACTTGATATCAAGAGGGGAATTTTCCAGGGGGATTTCTTATCCCCTTTAATATTTGCATTATGTCTGATCCCACTCAGTTTAGTATTAAGGAAGTCAAAGGCTGGGTGTCAATTCAGAAATAGTATGGGAAAAATTAACCATTTGCTCTACATGGATGATCTGAAGCTTTCTAATAATAATGATAATAATAATAATAATAATAATAATAATAATAATAATAATAATAATAATGATGATGATGATAATAATAATACTAATGGTTTCAAATTTTGGCACAAGGCCAGCAATTGCAGGGCAGGGGATTTGTCGGCAACATCAATCGCAGTACTTAACTGGTACTTATTTCATTGGCCCTGAAAGGATTAAACAGGAAATCGACTCGGCGGGATTTGAACTCAGAACGTAGAGACAGCCGAAACGTATCTAGAGCGCTTTGCTCGACATGCTCACCGCTTTAATTAAAATGCTGGCTGGCTTACAGTGGAGCATCTTTCATCATATGTACAACTGCTTTATCAGAGCAGGTCTTGAGCTAATCGAAAAAAGAAAACGACAATAATCCACTAACGACACCATCAGAACTAACTCGTAGCCAAAAGCGAATACTCCACATATTATACAACAACAACAACAACAAGAACAACAAGAACAACAACCGCAACATCAATAATGGCAAATACTTTTTCTTTGATCGTTCTTTGATCACAAGTCTGTAATTATTTCATAACATCATAATTGTACATTTAGATTTAATATGGCGGAACAACAAACAAAAGTTTCAAATTAGGAAAATGTGGCCGGTAATTTTTATGAAGATCAATAAAAATAATAAAATAATTGCATAGATATTATACCGCAAAAGAAAACAAAATGAGCATTAGATACATACATTGGTTGTTAGTATGTGCATTTTAATTCCTTATGCGTAGATTGGGCCAAACGCAAAATTTTAATAACCCACATTTGGTCTATATTAGATATTAATGTTTCCTAATGTTACGCAAAGTGGAGGCAGATGGTTTAGTGGTGAGAGCAGCGGACTCGCATTTGAGGGATCGCAGGTTCGAATCTCAGACCGGCCGATGAGTGTCTATGAGCGAAATACCTAAGCCCCACGCGGCTCCGGCAGAAGGTAATGGCAAACTTCTGCTAACTCTTTCGCTACAACTTTCTCTCACTCTTTCCTCCTGCATCTAACAGCTCACCTGCGACGGACCGGTGTCCCGTCCAGGTGAAGACTATGTAAGCATTTTATCTGATCAAATTCAGTTCATGGTTGCGGAACTGTTTCCGGTGGTAAACGCAATATTTCAGGATGATAATGCACCAATTCACAATTTGTACGAGTCTATTACCTCGTAGAATTCAAGCTGTAATTACTGCCAAGTTGGCAGAAAATAAAAGTCGATGACAGGTGTAGAAACAACAAGCAGGTGTAATAATTTAACCCCATTAATAATAGAAAAGTCTTTTACGTTTCAAGCCTACGCTCTTCGACAGAAAGGATTCAGAGGAAATAAATAGACAGAATGGGGAAAAAACGGAGAGAGAAAAAAAACAGTGTATAGTTCAGTGGTCCAACATGGCGCATATATATATATAATTTTCCAGAGTTTGAAGTTTCTGTCTCTTTTAAATATACAAATTTAAAAGTTAAAAACCTTGA
>NC_068988.1:6839485-6840216 GCF_001194135.2 Octopus bimaculoides
ATATATATATGTATACAT
Source organism: Octopus bimaculoides (assembly GCF_001194135.2). Lineage (NCBI taxonomy): Eukaryota > Metazoa > Mollusca > Cephalopoda > Octopoda > Octopodidae > Octopus > Octopus bimaculoides. The sequence continues at coordinate 6,839,504 of NC_068988.1, forward strand.
ATATATATATATTGCTGTAGTTTCAGCTCAGAGCTGCGGCCATGCTGATGCACCGCCGTTTTGCTACACTTTTATTACTGGAGATCCTCCTCCAATATGTCGCACTTACAATCAATATACAATCAATAAACAATCTGTATGTATGTTAAAATAGGGAATTACTTTTCAGTCATCCTGTACTTATACAGATACTCTTGCGAAAGGCTTCTGCTCAGTTTCCTTCCATCTTATAAATTGAACTCACAAAACTTTGTATCCATTTCAATAGAAATAAAGACACCAACTAAATCCATAAGGTGCTCAGAAAAAGAACATAACTTGAACGCATGAACCACACCACAGCAAACAGCTTCACCCTGCTTCAGTCTAAAATAATTTAAAAAGATTAAGTTTATATTTATTTCTACAATTTTGAGTTTCAATTAGTTAATATCTTTTCACCCATGAGACTGGGCTTCATCAGCGGAGGCAATTTTCTTTATTACTTCAACTCAGTGACCTCCGATTCATTCAGATTATCAGGACAAATAACTAAAATACAAATTAATGTACAAATTAGCTGATCGTTTAATATAGAGACGCCATTTTCTGAAATGAATTTCATTAAAAAAAATGTATTAATAATTTAAAGGACATATATATTAAGTACATTTAGTAAATCAATAATATATATGTTTGTATATATATATATATATATATATATATATATATAT
>NC_068988.1:6840459-6841131 GCF_001194135.2 Octopus bimaculoides
ACGACCTTACGATCGTGAGAGGAATGCCCTAACCACTAAGCCACGTGCCTTCACATACATACATACATACATACATACATACATACATACATATATATATATATATATATATATATATATATATATATATATATATATACATACACAACTCACAAGTTTATGTGTGTGTGTATAATATACATATTCTTATATACATACAGTATATGTCTCTATACATGTGCATAAGTATATATGCATGTGATTGCGTGTGCACGCACGTGTATGTATGTATATATGTATCATGTATGTATGATGTAAATTTGTCTACCAGAAAAAATGTCATTATTTATCAGCATACTTGCCATTAACTGCAAGTGACAGACATTTAGTAAAACAAATTCCATTGGCCAATCAAATCGCTGCAAATCCTAAACCAAGTCATATTATATTCACAGGGAATTAAGTGCAAAAATACTCAATTCATGGACCACCAAAATTCCAACTCCATATAAAGTATGTAGTGCAAAATGGTAATATATATATATATATATATATATATATATATATATATAACTGGTACTCTGTCGCTTACGATGACGGGGGTTCCAGCTGATCCTATGAACGGAACCGGTTGCTCGTGAGTTTAACGTGCAAGTGGCTGAACACTCCACAGATACGCGTACCCTTTCGCAT
>NC_068988.1:6841782-6842814 GCF_001194135.2 Octopus bimaculoides
TATATATATATATGTATGTATGTATGTATATATCATGTAGATCATTATTGTAAAAACATAGAAATAATTGTTTTTTTTGTTTTTGTTTTTTTCATTATTTCATTATTTCAGAATATGAAGACAGCTTAAGCTATAGCCTTAAGTCAACAGACAAACAACCAATAAATCGTCCAGGATAATCCTCGACTATCGATGAACTTCACCGCCATTTCTGTAATAACCTACGTCTTAAAATAAAAACAACAGCAGAGTAAAAATAAAAACAAACAAACAAAAATGCAAGGAAAAAAGTGACATTTCATTAAAATAAGCAATTCTGAGAGGATAACAGATGTTAACATATGTCCGCTTCCTTTATCACCTTCCATGAATATCAAATTATCTGTCAGTGCTTATCATTAAAAGACTCCATTATACAGTTTCGCGTTACGAAATAGGTTGGTAAGTAGTTGAAAATCTTTACGTATTAATGAAGTAAAAAGCATCTGTGAATCTAGCTCTTTTAGTCATTTGACAGTGGCCATGCTGGAGCACACCGCCTTTAGTCGAGAACAAATCGACCCCAGGACTTAATCTTTGTAAGCCTAGTACTTATTCTATCGGTCTTTTTGACCGGACCGCTAGGTTACGAGAACATAAACACATCAGCATCGGTTGTCAAGTGATGGTGGGGGGACAAACACAGACACACTAACACACACACACACACACACACACACACACATATATATATATATATATATATATACGACGGACTTATTTTCAGTTTCCGTCTACCAAATCCATTCACAAGTCTTTGGTCGGCCCGAAGATATAGTAGAAGACACTTGCCCAAGGTGCCACGCAGTGGGACTGAACCCGAAACCATGTGCTTAGTCAGCAAGCTACTTACCACACAGCCACTCCTACGCCTGGACATTAATTGTTAATTATTAATAATAAATAAACCATGTTGGTTTCGTTTCGTTTTATTTTGCCAAACTTTCGAATTTTGTTTTATTTTGAGGTTTCGTTATTTTTTCTTCTCCGTGT
>NC_068988.1:6842940-6846375 GCF_001194135.2 Octopus bimaculoides
TTAATTGTAAAGGTCAGTCCATTGGTTTTTAATGGCCATGCCGCAGTTGCTGATTTTTGTTTTTTTCTTTTCTGTTTTGTTTTTTGTTATGCTGTCTTTCTTTTCATCCAAACACGCTGTTAATATCTCAGGCAATTCTGTCTTCCAATTTATTCCATACTGCCACTACTGCAACTACTACTACTACTACTACTACTACTACTACTACTAATAATAATAATAATAACAATAACAACAACAACAACAACAATAATAATAATAATAATAATAATAATAATAATAATAATACTGCTGCTTGTACTGTTGCTGCTACTACAACCACTAGTACCGCCGCTGTAGCTGCTGCAGCTTCTACAACTGCTGCTACTACTACTACTACTACTAGTTATTGTTGCCCTCTCTCTCTCTCTCTCTCTCTCTCTCTCTCTCTATCAATTTATATCTCTCTATATTATTTTCTCCTTTTGTCATCTTTCTTCTTTGCTCCTCTCTCTCTCTCTCTCTCTCTCTATCTGCATGTATATCTGTCTATCTGCCTATCTATCTATATGTTGCTCTTTCTTTACTTCTCTCTCCGCCATTTCTACTTCTCTTCATCTTCCTTGTATCTCTCTCTCTCTCTCTCTCTCTCTCTCTCTCTCTCTCTTTCTTACAGTTAAGTTTTTCTTTCTTCTCTCCTTATTTACCTCTCTTTGACTATGACTCTTAGCTCTAAGTGTCTCTCTTTTCTCTTATTCTTGTCTTCCTCTTCTCTCTCTCTCTCCCTCTCTTTCTCTGTTTAGCTCACTATTTTTCTTTTATATACTACGGTGCAACGATCAAACACGTACCCGGCCAAATATTTACGAAGTGCATTTTCCGATCATCAAGCTCTCGGTTCCATCTCACTGCCATGTGAAGGACCGATGGAAATTGCGCGCAATCTCCATTGTCAAAGAGTCCACAAAATACTGTTGAAACTAGTCTATTGTCGCATAAAGCTTCTAGCAATCCTCTATTGAATGTCTGACTTGTTTTCTGGCACATTACATTGGCCAACTGGCTGTGTGATGTGAGTCTCTAGCAACATTCTTGTTGCCAAACACTCAATAACTGGAAATACTCGAACTCTTTGAAAACTCCAAGTGTGAGTCAAGTTCTTCTTGAAGTGACTCATATTCATTGAGAAGTGCGAGTGTGAGTCAAGTTTTTCCATGGAGAGACTCGGACTCCTTGAGAAGTCCGAGTGTGAGTCAAGTTCTCATCAAACAATATTATAATGAATGGTTTCTGACAAAATTAAAGTTTATTCAACTTTAGCATGTATCTTTTAGCTTTTACATGGTTCAATCATTAGACTGCGGCCATGCTGTGACACTGCCTTGCAGTACTTATTTTTAAAACCCGCCTCATATTCTATAGGTCTGTTTTGCTGAGCCGCTAAGTTGCAGAGACATAAGCAGTACCACTTGTGGTCAAGCTGTGGTGAGGTTCCAACACAGACATAAATACACACACAGAGCTACACACACACTCAAGCAAATATACACAGGAGTGGCTTGGTGGTAAAAAACTTGCATCACACACACACACACACACACACGCATATATATATATATATATATACATAGAGAGAGAGAGAGAGAGAGAGAGAGAGACAGAGAGACAGAGAGAGAGAGACAGACAGAGACAGAGAGAGAGAGAGATAGACACAGAGAGAGAGAGAGAGAGAGAGAGAGAGAGAGAGATTAAGAAACTCGTTTTGCAACCACTTGATTTCCGGTTCGGTCCTTCTCCACAGCACCTCCGCAAGTGCTTTTTAGTCTAGCTTCGAGCCAACCAATGCCTGTTAGTCGACGAAAATGTGTGGATCGATGAGATTGCCAAAATTTGAAACATTAAAAAAAAAAAACATTTTGAATCGGGCTCTATGCAACTTAAGACTTTCGTGAACTCGTCTTAAGACCATTGGACTCGTTGGAATCGAGTTACCTGTAGCTGAATCAAACATATTTACATAAAATGTGTGTGTGTATAACTTTTCCACGCTATTTGCGTTTATCAAAAGATAGTATAACCCATTCCCTTTTTTTTTTTTTTTTACTTACAATGATGACAGAAAAATGGCGTATATAACACTCATGCTTCTCCCAAGAGCGTTATCCTCGAAACCAAAGTATGAAATTTCAAATCTAAGAAATAACACGTGAGTTATAAATTCAGTTCCGTCTACAAGCAATTGTGTTCCAGACTCTCTTGGGTGCACCATGTATAAATGTTAAAATATGACATATAAAACTATAATTAATTCTATACATTATAAATTACTAATTTATTTCCTAGTCTAGACAAGAATTTATTGTTTATTTGGTTGTTTTTGGTTGGTTTGCATCTTGTTATTGTCGCTACTGTGGTAGTTGGCGCTTCAATTATTATAATGGTTAGGAATGGTCTCTCAGATTTTATTTGTAATATCGTAGTGAGAGATAGAAAACTATTGTATGATCAAAAGGCCAACGTCGTAATATGATGAAGCATAAAGTTCAAGACCTTAATTTCATATACTCTTTGGTAAACTTAGACCAAATTAAAGATAATAATTCATCTGGATTTAAATGTTGAATTTTTTATCTATTTTTTTTTCTTTTCGTTGTTTATTAATTGAGAAATTTACTAATTAAAGTGGTTATAAAGTTGTGAAGGTAATTTAAACGTTACAAAGAAATTTGATCATAATTATTATTACTAATTACAGTGCATTAATAAAATTAATCCCAACATATATCACTTGATAAGGGGATTACTCAGTGCGTGTGCGTGTGTGTGTGTATGTGTGTGTGTGTATGTGTGTTTGTGTATGTGTGTGTGTTGAGGATTTTAAAAAAATCTTGCTTTCTATTTTTTTCTTTTTCTTACTGTTTATGGAATATAAGCTTTCATACAAAATAATAAATATGCATACATACACACATACATACATATATAAACATACATGCATGCATTTATATATGTGTATACGTATGTATATACATACATATAATCAGAAAATGGAGAAGACCTCAGATCAACAAAAACAAAAAAATCAATTGAACCACATCTGTAGCTTATTATTTCATACAAAACATGACATAACTGTTATGTCTGTTATGTCACAGACATATTATGTCATGTTTTGCATTAAATAATAAGCTACAGATGTCGTCCAATTGATTTTTTGTCTTTGTTGATCTGAGGTCTTCTCCATTTTCTGATTATATATATATTTGATTCCTCATCAACTTTTATTTATTCTGTTGTTACCTGTACCCTACGAGCATAGAGTGCCTGCATAGCTCTGCCCAGAGATAACACGGCTAACTGATATCGATAGTATATACGGATATTTTATCACTTAGTCGGTTATTATAACCGTTAACTCTGCTTATCTTCATATATATATCTATCTATATATATATA
>NC_068988.1:6848067-6848508 GCF_001194135.2 Octopus bimaculoides
ATATATATATATATATATATATATATATATATATATTACAAGTAAAAACACACACACACATTCACATGCACAAACACAGAGTATGTAAAACAATAGACAAATGCATAGATACATAGGTATGTAGGAAGTGAGATGGCTGATCGATAGTTAGTTAGATAGGAACAGACAGACGAACGGAGAGAGACAGACAGGCATACAGACAGATAGATAGATAGATAAATAGATTGATAGATAGATAGATAGATAGATAGATAGATAGATAGATAGATAGATAGATAGATAGATAGAAGTGCCAGTTTCTGTCTGTGTGACTGTATTCTTGAATGTCTGTCTATGCGCATGTTTTTGTTTCTGAGTGTGTATGCATATATCTACATCTATCTCTATGCTTGTGCATGTCTATATAATATATATATATATATATGTATATGTATATATATA
>NC_068988.1:6848680-6851719 GCF_001194135.2 Octopus bimaculoides
TATACATATACTTATATATATGTATGTATGTATGTATGTATATGGGTATGCATCTGCTCATGTGTGTGTGTGTTTGTGTGTGTCTATAATTTACTCAAAACTTCAAATGGTGTTATATTTGTCTGAGAAATCTATTAAAATTGACCTACAAATAAGAAAACGCAAACACTCTCACAGATACACACATGAACATATACATATAAACACAAACAGCCAAGCATACGCACACACACACACACACACACACACACACACACACACACACACACAAACAGATACTAATACACGCTTACGCGCAGTGGTGTGAAGTAATGAGTAAAGTAATGAGGGAAATGTTTACTGTTGTTTTTATTATTTTTTGTGTGTGTGATTGTGGTTATTTTGGTTTTGCTGTTTTTGTCTTATTTTTCCTGTTGACAAACTTGAAAAGCATCAATTTAGCGTATGCGCATGCGTTACACTGTTATCTGAGCAGGCTCGACATTTCATCGCATTGCAATGAGAAACAGTGAGGAAGCTTCATGAAAACGTATCTGACTGCGGTTTGTGTCGAATAAATGGGAAACTTGTTGGAGGAGCATAAGTCGTCATCTGGCGATGCGGTTTCACTTCCTTTTTGGAAGAAAAACTGTCACTTGGCAATGCGAATTTGATTCTTTTGAACGACAGGCTGTCGTCTGGTGAAGCAGTTTCGATTGTTTTGGAAGATAAGTTATCATCTGGCAGGGCGGTTTCGAATCTTTTGGAGGAAAAAAGCTGTCATCTGGTGAAGCAGTGTCGATTGTCTTGGAGGATAAGTTATCATCTGGCAGGGCGGTTTCGAATCTTTTGGAGGAAAGAGCTGTCGTCTGGTGACGCAGCTTCGATTCTTTAAGAAGATAAGATTTCATTTGGTGATACACTATCAATTGTTTGGGAGGATAAGCTGTCATATGACGATGCAGGTTCGATTCTTTTGGAGGATAGGTTGTTATTTGGCGGTACACTTTCGATTCTTTAAGAGGATAAGGTTTCAGCTGGTGATGCAATTTCGATTGTTTTGGAGGGTAAGCTGCTAAAGGGCGATGCGTTTTCGTTTGCTGCAGTGGGTAAACTATTTTCTGGCCATGCTGTTTCATTTCTTTTCTTTCACCTTTAGAGTAGTCACGATGACAAAAGCACCGCATGTACATTTGAATGTAGGATTTCCGTGGAATTGTTCCTCAAACAATATTGGTTTCAAATTTAAGGCTGCGAGCTGGCAGAATCGTTAGCAGTATTTCGTCTGTCTTTACAATCTGAGTTCAAATTCCGCCGAGGTCGAATTTGCCTTTCATCCTTTCGGGGTCGATAAATTAAGTACCAGTTGCGTATTAGGGTAGATCTAATCGATTGGCCCTCTCCCCCAACATTTCGGGACTTGTGCTTAGAGTAGAAAAGAATATTGGTTTCAAATTTAAACATAATACCAGCAGTTTTGAAAAAAAAAATGGATATGGTTAAATACCATTGACCGAAGTAATTTGCTTGTACTTTATTTTAAGGACGCTGGAGGGAAAAACACCACAGTTGACCTCAGGTTAATTTGAACTCATAACGTAAATATCCAGAAAAAATACCTCAAGACATTTTATCCGTTACTACAACTATTCTGCTAACTCTTTTCTACTCTAGGCACATGGCCCGACATTTCGGAGGAGGGGGCCAGTCGATTAGATCGACCCCAGTACGCAGCTGGTACTTAATTTTTCGACCCCGAAAGGATGAAAGGCAAAGCCGACTTCGGCGGAATTTGAACTCAGGACGGAAAGACAGACGAAATACCAGTAAGTATTTCGCCCGGCCTGATAACGTTTCTTATTTCTTTATTGCCCACAAGGGGCTAAACATAGAGGGGACCTTTAAGGACAGACAAAGGGATTGAGTCGATTACATCGACCCCAGTGCGTAACTGGTACTTAATTTATCGACCTCGAAAGGATGAAAGGCAAAGCCGACCTCGGCAGAATTTGAACTCAGGACGTAAAGACAGACGAAATAACGTTAAGCATTTCACCCGGCGTGATAGATAGATAGATCGATAGATAGATAGATAGATAGATAGATAGATAGATAGATAGATAGATAGATAGATAGATAGACAGACTGGGAGGAAGAAAGTGAGTAGTGTAGATATCGTCAGAAAGCCGGAAATAAAACATTGGGATCGTATTTTAGAGTTTGCGTGGGTCATAGAGATAGACTGGTTGTGACAGCAACAACAACATCAACAGCAAAAACAACGTGTATTGCATTGCAATCTATAGCGTCAACGACCAATGTAAGATATATGCCGTCAGCATAATAATAAGAATATAAAATTAACTGAAGAAATACAAAGGGAAAGAAGAAAGAATATGGTAAAACTGGCAGAAAATATCATTACAACAATAAACAATAATAAATGTAGAAGCAATATGGGTGAATATAATAGCAACAGCAATAAGAATAACTGCGACAGTGGCTAGAAGATATACTACCAATGTATAAGAAACCTGACCAAGAAAGAAAAACAAAAAAAAACAAGGCAAGATGGCGACGGCGGCGGCGGCGGCAATAAGAAAATAATAAATAAAATGTAAAGAGCAAAATTAAATAAATAAATAAATAAATAAATAAATAAATAAATAAAGGGGAAATGGTGAAATATGGAAGAAAGCCATGAAATATCAAAGAATAATGGTGTTAGCTGGCAGTTATCAGGTTCTGGTGGCGAGAACCATGTTGTACGGCTTCTGTTCCAAATGGAAAATGTGTTTTGGAAATCTTATCAACGTCCACAGATGATATGAGAATACGAGAGAGAAAGAGAGAGCAGCGACGAGGACACCGCCAGCAAGAACAAAAACCACCACCACCACCACCAACAGAACAACCATAGCCACAACCACCACAGCCACCACCACCACCACCACTACCACCAACACAACCACCACCACCACTACCACCAACACAACCACCAATAACACAACCACCAACAACAAAACCATAAAAAACAAGGCTACCACCACCACAGCCACA
>NC_068988.1:6852094-6852636 GCF_001194135.2 Octopus bimaculoides
TAATAATAACAATAACAACAGCATCAGGAGTAGCAGCAGAATGGATATGGTGGATGTGGACGAGGGCAACAACGAAGGCCAACAGCATCATGAATAACAGGAAGATAAGCGAGGATTAACAGCAGAGACTGCAGCAGCAGCGGCAGCGGCAGCAGTAAGAAGAAGAAGAAGAAGAAGAAGAAGAAGAAGAAGACCAACAACAACAACAGTGAAATGAATAACGAAGACGACGACCATCTGCAGCAACAACAGAACCAGCAGCAGCAGAAGCAGAAGCAGAACTACAGGAGCAAAGAGGACGAGGATAAACAAAATGGCAACTAACAGCAGCACAACAACAACAGCAACGACAGCAACAATTAACAGTAAAGTTAACAGCAGGAGCAGCAGCAACAACAACAACAACAACAACAACAGTTATTAATAAAAACAGCAGCAGCAGCAACAACAACAACAAGAAAATGAATAAGGACAAAGACAACAATCCTTTTTCTTCAGGGCACAAGGCCTGAAAATCCTAGGGGACGGATTACATCGATGTA
>NC_068988.1:6853244-6857472 GCF_001194135.2 Octopus bimaculoides
TAATATCGATTTCAAAATTTGACACAACGCCAGCAATTTGGGGATAGAGAATAAGTTGATTACATTAACCTCAGTGTATCACTTGTACTTGATATCTCGACCCTCAAAAGGATGAAAGGCAAAGTCGACGTCGGTGGCATTTGAACACAGAACGTAAATACAGACGAAATAGCGCTAAGCATTTCGCCCGGCGTGCTAACCACTCTGCCAGGTCGCCGCCCTTAGATGCAATATCAACTATAACAACAACAAAAACAACATTGGTGGTAATAACAGTAATAGAAAAAAAAAAAGGAATGCTACAGCAAAATGGCCGAACAAGGACGACAACAAACAAGAGCAAATTAAGCAACAACAATGTCAACAAGAAGAAGAACAATGCCAAATCATTTCAGGAATAAAACAACAAAAACTATAAAAACAACACCAACAACAACAGCAACAATAACAACAACAATAGCGATAAAGACGGCAAGAAACTATAAGGACATGGCAACAGTAACAACACGAGAAATAACAACAATAAGCAATGCCTCAGAGAAACCATTAGCAGCACTTAAGAGAAGAAAAATATACAGAATCTGGAATGGAAATTCCCCACCACCCAGCTAGGGAGTCGGAGACAAAGAGTGGCATTTTGATCGAAACACTTATGTGGTCACACAACCACACACACACGCCTGCACAAGCAAACAAACATATACACAAGTTCTTGCAACGCATATATGTGTATACAATGCATAAATATGTGTATATATATATAAAAACATACATATATAATGTATACATGTATATATATGCACACATACATACATACATACATACATACATACATACATATATATATATACACACACACACACATACGTGTATATATAGTTTATAAATGTATGCATAGATGTAGATATATACTGACAAAACATCAACATTGGCGAAGATGTCACTTTTCTCCTGATATCCTGATAACTTTTTTACCCACACATGCACGCACACACGCACACACACACACTCACATACGCACGCACACACACACACACACACACACACACACACACACACACACATATATATACTTCCATACATGTGCCATTGTTCCATACCTCTATACTAAAATATACACCGCAACTAACGCACACAAACTTTCCTCTTATTATGTCCGTTTACTGATACGAATAAACACATTTAAATTTTGTATCTATACATCAGCCCTTTCTTTCCATCTTGACTCCTTTTAAAATAGCTTCCTCACTTGCGTTCTGAGACTCTCTTTATTTTTCCTCAGAGACTTTTTCTCCCATTCTCAATGCTGAAGAAGGCCTAACTACCGAAACGTTAAGATCTTATATTTCCGTTAAAACTTGACTTTAATAACTTATTTATCAAATCTTACGACGGGCTTTTTAAAGTTTCCGTCTCGACTAAGTCCACTTACAACGTATTGGTCGACCTGAGATTATACAGCAGACACTTGCCCGAGGTGTCATGCAGTGGGACTGAACCCGGAAGGATATGGTCGGGATACAAACTTCTTACCACACAATATGTTTGTGTGTATGTATGTATGTATGTATGTATACACACTTTATGAAAGCATATGTCTAGATTTGCATACGTAGACTCACACACACGTGTACACCAAGACAAATATATATGTGTGTATAATACATGTATATAAATGTGTATTGTGAGTATATGCTGATGTATGTATATGCGTACGCCTATATATGTGTACCTCTATATATGCTTTTGTGTGTGTGTGTGTGTGTGTGTGTGTGTGTGTGCGTGTGTGTGTGCGCGTGTGTGTGTACGTGTGCGCCCTAGTTTCTTCATTTCGAGATTCTAGGTCTTCACATCAGTTCCATTTGCAACCATCTGAAGACGCCATTATGGAGAACAAAATACATATCACTTGTAAGAGTTCCTTCCCCTTCCTTCACCCCCGCTCCCCTCCTTCCTATCTCTCTCTTTCTCTCTCCTCTACCACTTACTCTCTCTCCCACTTATTCCCACTTCCTTACTCTCCCTCATATCTATTTATTTACTTATTTATTTTAGCGTCCGCTTCTATCACAAATTAAACAATAAACAACAACAACCACAACCACAACATCAACAGCAGTAACTACGATCACGAGTATAATAACAACGACGAAAATGAAAGTAGAACAAGGAAGACGGAACATATAAAGATAGTGGGGTGGGGGAAGAGATATAGAACTGAAGAAGTAGTAAAAATCTTTATATAGGCGCAGGCATGGTTCTGTGCTAAGTAGCTTGCTCGCCAACCACATGGTTCCAGGTTCAGTCCCACTGCGTGGCACCTTGGGTCAGTGTCTTCTACTATAGCCTCGGGCTGACCAAAGCCTTGTGAGTGGATTTGGTAGACGGAAACTGAAAGAAGCCCGTCTGATATATATATGTATATGTGTGATTTTGTGTCTGTGTTTGTCCCCCTATCATCACTTGACAACCAATGTTGCTGTGTGTACGTCCCCATAACTTAGCGATTCGGCAAAAGAGACCGATAGGATAAGTACTAGGCTTACAAAGAATAAGTCCTGGGGTCGATTTGTTCGACTAAAAGCGGTGCTCCAGCATGGCTGCAGTCAAATGACTGAAACAAATAAAAAATATATATATAGAATGACAAAATCATTGAAGTTTGAGCAAAATACGTTGTAGTGTTTGTTTCTTGTGCTCTCCAAGGTTCTGAGTTCAAGCCCCAATGAGGCAATGTTACTGCTTCTCTTTTAGCAATCAATAAGTAATGTACACGACATGTTGGACAGCTGCCACTCTTTAATATGTTGGTCTGCTAGTTTCTTGTAAGTAGGCATTGATCTTGGGCTGCTATGATATACCCACCTCTCTCAGATTTTAAACCAGAAGACACTAAACATTGACGGGTAAAGGCTTTGTCAACATCGGCACTATTAGCTCTCTTTGGGTATTTGCCATTGAGGGGTTTTTCTTGCCATTTATCAGTAAGAATATCTAAAGCAGCAGTTTCAACACGGGTTTTCATCCGCATAACTTTTTCTGTGCTTGTTTCCAGTACGTCTAATTCTGGAATTTGTTGTATTGAGAATTCACTTAGATATTCCTTTTCCTGTTTTGCTACTGAGTATGATGTTTTCTTGTTTTCGTGCTTCAAGACAAGTTTTAACCTCCAGTCATCAGAGTTTTTCAGGTAGGTGTTAAGGCCAGTTGTGTCCATCTTCATTGTTAATTATAGTTCTAAAAGTCCTCGTCCACCTTCTTTTCTTGGCAGATAAAGTCGTTCTAAATCTATCTACCTTAGGGTGGTGCATTCTATGCATTGTCAAAAATTTTCGTATTTTTCTGTCAAGATTACATATTTCAGTAATTGACCAGTTAATGATATTGAAACTGTAAGTCACGACTGGTATAGCTAAAGTATTGACCGCTTCGATCCGGTTTCTTGCATTCAGCCCTGCCTTAAGTATTACACTTAGCCTCATCCTTACCCTTATTGTTGTTGTTATTATTATTATTATTATTATTATTATTATTATTATTATTATTATTATTGTTCAGTAGTTTTATTTTTATAACGTGCTTTCACTTCACTACCGAGCGCAGCTCTGTGCGCCTTGGGTATATTATTATTATTATTATTATTATTATTATTATTATTATTATTATCAAAAGTGTTGCGGTTGTGTTGTCGTTGTTGTTTGTACGTGTATATTATTATTAACGTCACGGCCATCTGCGTCCAATTAAAGAGCTCATCATCATCATCATCATCATCATCATCATTATCATCATCATCATCATCATCACTATTACTACCACAGCTGCTGCTGTTGTTATTACTACTACTACTACCACTGCTGCTGCTACTTCTACACGCAGCGCTGAAGAGACGCAGAAACAATTAATACGTCGAAGCCATAACAAATATGTTGTAATATCATATAATTTGTCTGTAGATATTCTTGACGAAGTTTTAGGGAGTTGGTTGATATTCATGGTGTTGTTGGTTGTGATGCCGTTATCCCGTTCATTCTCGTTGGTAGACAATAGCGGTGGAGAGGCGATGGCGGCTGATCTTCCGGCTTCAACATAATTTTGTTGTGTATTTTTATTTTTTTTATTTTTTATAATTTTGTTTGGCTTTAGCTTTTCAACAAATTATTTTTGCGGATTTTGTACTTTTCGTAGCTGTTGATAATGCGTACGGATATATATATATATATATATA
>NC_068988.1:6857482-6858337 GCF_001194135.2 Octopus bimaculoides
TATCTTTATATGTATTTATGTATGTATGTATGTATGTATACACATATACGCACATATATCATAGAAACACTGGAAACACTTCATCCGCCATCTTGTTCGTATCACCTGTGCCGCCTGACGATAAAATATAATAAGCATGGTGGCCATATTTATATGGCTTTCGCTGAAGAGAAAGAAAATTGCATACGCCATTGTGTTTGTGAGGTAGAGTGCGCTGGTGTCAGAGCGTGCGCATGGATGCGCGCAAAGGAGCGTTGGCGATGACTGACAACAGAAAAACACTTACAGGATTCATCGACTATTTCTAAGCCCTTATCACTGTCAGAATTTTAGGGGTTTCATTAATATAATTTATGCTCAAATTAACGATATCGTATTCACCCTTATCATTCTTTATTTCATTGTATTTGTTTTTGTTTTTTTTCTTGTTTCCTATAAAATATCTACTTTTATATTTCTATGTTCTTTATTGTTTATATCAACATCAGTATTAATTTTAGTTCTAATGTTGATTACATTATTATTATTATTATTATTATTATTATTATTATTATTATTATTATTATTATTATTATTATTATTAAGGCGGCGGGCTGGCTTAGTGACATACTTAGCGGAGTGTGTGTGTCTGTGTGTGTGTGTGTATGTGTGTGTGTGTGTGTGTGTGTGTGTGCGTATTCTTGTGTGTGTTTGTGGGCGTGTCTGCGAGTGTGTGAGTATGTTTGTGTGTATGTGACTCTGTGTTCGCCCTTAACCACTGCATGATACCGCGTACTGGCAAAAAAACGATAGAAATATAACCAGACTTAAAAACATAAGTACTGGCGTACATTTCATCGACTGACCCATCAACAT
>NC_068988.1:6863337-6868401 GCF_001194135.2 Octopus bimaculoides
TTATTACGAATATTATTTTAAAAATGTACGCATTTAAGTAATTTGTTGCGCATGAATTTTAACAGCTAAAATCTTATATAGACCCCCCTCCCGACCAAGGGTCCTATGGACCACCCCACTGCTGGGGCAGAACCGCTGGCGTAAATGAAGGAAGATTTGACTGCTATTTCTAGAGGCACAGAGAATAGGTTGCGCCTTCATCGTTGTGTTTTAGTTTATATGTGTTTTGTGTATGTGTGTATGTGTGTCTGTGAACATGTGTCATACATAATTATCATGTTACGTTATGTGTACTTAAAGAGTTGCACTTAAGAATGCAGTTGGAAAAGTCAGTTGACACATAAAGTGGACAAGCACACACGTAGACACACACACACACACACACGCGCGCACACACACACACACACATGCACAGACACTAACGCAAGCGAACATGCAGCTGCATCTAAACATGCACGCAAAGGTGTGCGTATGTGTTTGTGTGCGTTAACGTGCCTGTATGTATTTGTGTGTATATGTGGTTATATATGTGAATGTGTTTGTGTGTGCATGTGGACTGTGTGTGTGTGTGTGTGTGTGTGTGTGTGTGTAAAGAGAGAGGTGAGATAAATAGAGACATGCGTATAGATATACATATATATTTACACATAATATATGTATGTATATATGTATATGTATATATACATATATATAAATATATATAAATACATATATAAATATATGCATATATATATATGTATATATATATATATGTATATATATATATATATATATATATATATATATATATATATATATATATATATATATATATATATATATACATATATATATATATGTAAAACCTTACGATATATATATGTTTATATATCAACATATATACACGTACGTATATACGGACATACATACATGCATATACACTTAGTTACATACACACACATGTGCATATACACATGATCACATACACACACATATGCAGATACACATATATCTGCATATACACATGTCTATGTATGCGCGCGTTTCTCTGTGTGTGCGCATTTGTATACACACACACGCACACAAACGCACGCACGCACACACACACACACACACACACACACACACACACACATACACACATACATACCTCTGTACATCTGCTGGTGTCACGAAACGGAGACGATTTCGAACATAACCCAGTCATTTGATGAGCTCCGTCTAATTGTCATAATTACGACTGCATTTGTAGCTGCAGGTGCATTCGCAGTTGTTGCAACGATTATAAAATAGCTGCGGCTGTTGTTGTTGTTTTAATCGTTTGCATTGTTATTTGCTGTCACCATCCTCATCATCATCGTCGACGACATCGTCGTCGACATCGTCGTCGTCGACATCGTCGTCGTCGACATCGTCGTCGTCGACATCGTCGTCGTCGACATCGTCGTCGTCGACATCGTCGTCGTCGACATCGTCGTCGTCGACATCGTCGTCGTCGACATCGTCGTCGTCGACATCGTCGTCGTCGACATCGTCGTCGTCGTCATCAACATTACCATCATCATCATCATCTTCGTTATTAAGACAGGAATCGTTAGCACTTTCTGAGTTCAAATTCCGCTGAGGTCGACTTTGCCTTTCATTCTTTCGAGGTCAATAAAATCAGAGGTACCAGTTGAAAACTGGGGTTGATGTAATCGATTTAGCCCCGAAATTGCTGGCCTCGTTTTAAAATTTGAAATCAACATCATCATCATCATCATCATCATCATCATCAATATTATTAAGGTGGCGAAGGCGGCGGGCTGGCGGAATCGTTAACGCGCTGGACGAAATGCTTGGCGGTGTATCGCCCATTGCTACGTTCCGAGTTCAAATTCCTCTGAGGTCGACTTTGCCTTTCTTTCATCTTTTCAGGGTCGATTAAATAAGTACCCCTTATGCGCTGGGGTGGGGGGAGTCAATCTAATCGACTTAATCCCCTCCCCACAAGCTGTTCTTGTGGCAAAAATTTGAAATCATTATTATTATGGTGACGTGCTGGCAGAATCGTTACACGCCGGGCAAAATGCTTTATGGTACTTCCTCCGCCTTTACGCTCTGAGTTCAATTCCGCTAGAATCTACTTTACTTTTCATCCTTTCGGGGTCAGTAACTTGAGTACCAATTACACACTGGGGTCGATGTAATCGACTAGTTCCCTCCCACCAAATTTCAGGCCTTGTAGCTCTAATAGAAAGGGTTATTATTATTATTATTATTATTATTATTATTATTATTATTATTATTATTATTGAGTGAGAGAGCAGTGTACGCCATCAAAGTAACACGGGGGTAAAATATACGAAGCCCATTATACCCATCATGACTACCCGTCTGATAAGGGTACACCAAGCACATGCTTCACAACCATATGTGCGCGGCATGGTGATCTCATATCAAGATAAACAGCACATGACCTCGCAGGTGGGGCCCAGTTAGAATTTTCTTCAGGTCGAGTAGCCCATCCCGCTGAAATGGTCCCTGAATAAGGTTTGTTTAAGGATGTTGAGCAAAACACCCGTTTCCAAAGGCAAATTATCCAAACCCCAAAGAATTCTTCTCAACACATGGCTATGATGCTCCCCCACCACTACTTCTGCTCATGATCAGAGATGTACATAACGTAAGCCACCAAGGGACATTCTCAACTGGTTAAGGTCAAACAACCGACAAGTAAATCTGTGGTATTAAGCAGAATATTTGCTGTAGCCCATCTTTTTATACCAAGACAAAACAATGTACATGATAACACTTATGTCAGTTGCGATCATAATCCGGGCATTTATTATTATTATTAATATTATTATTATTATTATTATTATTATTATTATTATTATTATTATTATTATTATTGTGAAAAGGAAGTTGGGGGTGGAGAGGGAAGCGTTGGCTTGTAGCAAGTCTGTTGAAAGGTTGGTGAATGTTGGAAGAATGGACTGTGTGAAAGGACCAATTCTGAGCGTGCACCTGTAAACAAAAAGTGAAGGGCTCTTGCCCTGTTGTTCAGGCACCCATGGCTTTTGTTGGATTTTTCCACGAGGACCTTAAAGCACCTCCCCTAACGCGAAAACCCATTGTATAGTCCTGGTTTTGTCTTTTATTTTTTTGGCATGTCACTAATGTTTTGTATGTGAATCCTTGTGGCTAATTAAAGAATTAACTGCTTTTATTATTATTATTATTATTATTATTATTATTATTATTATTATTATTATTATTATTATAAAAAGATAAGGCAATGAGCAGTCAGAATCTTTAGCATGCCGTACAAAATGCTTAGCGACATTTCTTCCGGTTGTACGTTTTGAGAAGAAGAAGAAGAAGAAGAAGAAGAAGAAGAAGAAGAAGAAGAAGAAGAAGAAGAAGAAGAAGAAGAAGAAGAAGAAGAAGAAGAAAGATGACAACAAAAAGGAGAGACGAAGAAGATGATGAAGAGGAAGAGGAAAAGAGATAAGGACCTTATCTTTGTATTAGGAATTGTCCATCTTGGACTACATTATTTTAATATGTAGGAAATATTTTCAGATAGATTTGGCTGCTCTTTTTAGAAGGTTGAGCATCCACATTTTGCTACCCCGTCCACCCATCGTGCTGTTGTTGTTGTTGTTGTTGTTGTTACTGCTGCGCTGTTATCGGTCGTAGATGCTGTCGCCGTCATCATCATCATCATAGCCGTTGTCCTTGTTGTTTATAAACACTCATATTTTTCTCTTGATGTGATCTATAGCAATTATCTTATTCATCAGTCTCTCCATTTCTCCCCCTCTCTCTCTCTCTCTCTCTCTCTCTCTCACTCTATCTCTCTCCACACACACACGCACACACGCACACATACGAAGACTGAAACACACCAACACACACCTACACACAACCACAATAACAGAAATACATAAGAGAAAATATTTTATATTTTCCCACGTTCTTTACAGCGAATTTCCAGTCGGTTCATTAAGAGAGAGAGAGAGAGAGAGAGAGAGAGAGAGAGAGAGAGAGAGAGAGAGAGAGAGAGAGAGAGAGAGAGAGAGGGAGAGAGAGAAGGAGAGAGAGAGTCATAAAATGTCAGATCTGCATAGAGAACGCGATGCAAGAGGCCAGCATTAACCACGCTTAATTCTCCCTTCATTATTATTTCATCTAACTCTCGTCGCTTGAAAAAAAAACATAAAAATAAATAAATAAATAAATAATAATAATAATAACAACAACAACAACAACAACAGTAATAATAATGATAATAATAGCATTAATAATAATAATGATGATCATGGTGATAATAATAATAATAATAATAATAATAATAATAATACTAACAACAACAACAATAAAAATAATGATAATAATAACATTAATAATAATAATGATGATCATAGTGATGATAATAATAATAATAATAATAATAATAATAACAACAACAACAACAACGATAATAATAATAATGATGATAATGTTGATTATAATAATAATAATAATGATGATGATAATGATAATAATAATGATAATAAAAAGAAGGAAAAAAAAGGGGAAATAAATGCGGAAAGCAACATGGCTGACCTATAAAACATGATCAAAATACATTTTTACATTTTTTTTGGACGGTTGATAGTTGTATGGAACCGAGGAAGACATGTTGCTGCTGCTGCAACTGCTGCTGTTGCTGCTGCTGCTGCAACTGCTGTTGTTGCTGCTGCTGTTGTTGTTGTTGTTTTCTTCTGAATTATCTTCCGAACCGCAACTACTAGCGCCTCACTGTTGTTACCCGTACTAATACCATTGCTGCTGATGCTGCTGCACCCACTGCTGCTACTACTTCTATAACTACTACTACTACTACTACTACTACTACTACTACTACTACTACTACTACTACTACTACTACTACTACAACTGCAACTGCAACAACAATAACAACAACTAGCACTACATCTATCACTTCAACAACAACTGCTTCTGCTGCTGCAGCTGTTGTTATTGTAGCTACTACTACTGCTACTACTACTACTACCACTACTACCACTACTACTTTATATATATATATATATATAT
>NC_068988.1:6872037-6872374 GCF_001194135.2 Octopus bimaculoides
CTTTACAATATTTACTCTTTTACTTGTTTCAGTCATTTGACTGCGGCCATGCTGGAGCAACACTTTTAGTCGAGAAAATCGACCCCATGACTTATTCTTTGTAAGCCTAGTACTTATTCTATCGTTCTCATGAGGTAGTGAGCTCGTTTCCCAGACCGGGATGTGTATTGTGTTCTTGAGCAAGACACTTTATTTTACGTTGCTCCAGTTCCCTCAGCTATAGAAATGAATTGAGCCGTCACTGGTGCCAAGCTGTATCGGCCCCTTTGCTTTTCCATTGGATAACATCGGTGGCATGGAGAGGGGAGGCTGGTATGCATGGGTGACTACTGGTCTT
>NC_068988.1:6872384-6873455 GCF_001194135.2 Octopus bimaculoides
GTGGCATGGAGAGGGGAGGCTGGTATGCATGGGTGACTACTGGTCTTCCATAAACGACCTTGCCCGGACTTGTGCTTCGGTGGTGGTGATGGTGGTGGTGGGGACTTTCTAGGTGCAATCCCATGTTCATTGATGAGTGAAGTCGGTCTTTACCCTTTACCCTACAGAAAAAATCCGTGGTAATAGTTGCTGTGTTCTTAACAAAGAAGTTCAGATACCCAAATTTAACTCGGGTGCCTCGTAACGTGTTATAAAATATATTGGATATAAATTTTAAATTCTCCATCGATTTCAACGATGCGAATAACATTCTGTGGTCCGATTAATTGAATTCATGCACCTGAAATTAATGGATAAACGGTTGAGTATTCTATGGTAACCATGGAATATTCAACCATTTAGCTCGTACAAGCCTGGATCGGAACCAGTGTGGAACAGTTTAACAAGTCTGGACTCTTCGTATACAGATAAACTCCAGAGAGAAAAAAGACAGAGAAAAGATAATATTTGCACCCTAGATTCTACTAGTATTTATCGGCCCTCGAACGATGAGAAGGTAAGTTGCCCTCTGCAGGATTTGAACTCAGTGAGCCGAAAATCCAAAAGAGTAAATAACGTACTGCATGCGACCCTTTAAATGTTCTGATAATTCCTTGCATCTAGATTGGGTAAAATGTAATATTTAGAGATATAAGTGTTTACTGAGTGGGCGTGTGTGTGTGTGTGTGTGTGTGTGTGTGTGTGTGTGTGTGTGTGTGTGTGTGTGTGTGTGTGTGTGTGTGTGAGTTTGTGTGTGTGTATCGATGAGTGCATGTATGCGTGTCGGCACGTGTGTACACCCACACACAGGTATATATATACACACAAGGATAGATAGATAAATAGATGGATAGATCGATAGATGGACAGACAGACAGATAAATAGATAGATAGATAGATAGATAGATAGATAGATAGATAGATACATAGATAGGAAGGTATGTGGATGAGTGTACATACACTTACATATATACACATATAGATACATATACATACATATATATAGATACATATACATACATACATATATAT
>NC_068988.1:6873498-6875417 GCF_001194135.2 Octopus bimaculoides
TATATATATAGATAGATAGATAGATAGATAGATAGATAGATACATACATACATACATACATACATACATACATATACACACATCTATATATGTATATATACATATATATACACACGTTCATATGCAAACAATTCTCCATAAAGCTTAAATAGATTCAGACTTCATTCTTCTTAAGCTGCGAGCAGAGTTGATGCCAGTATGTCTATTCTATTAATTCCATTATATTACAATTCCTTTGTAAACTCTTGAAAATATCCACAATCTTCAGATTCTACAATTTCTTCTAATACCAGAGACACGTGACAATAATACAAGCTGTTTAGAGTATTATGACTGTGTGTCTGCACTTCAAGCAAAGTGAATCTTCCACAACCTGGATTTGAAATGAAACCAACGAAAGAGTCTGCATACGAGGTCTCGAGATTTTACTAGAAATAATAGCGAAATATCTCTTAAATTGCATCTGTGAGTTGCATGAGACAATTTGGTGCAGCCGTTTGGGCGTTGAAGATATGCTACGGCTGACTGGTGACAGTATATTTTGGCACTGGAGGAAACACTCATATCCACACACGCACACACATCCACATGTACAAAACCCACATCGCGAAGTGTGAGCACAAGTCTATAGTTGGAGACAGTTGCCCAAGGTATCACATAGTGGGACTGAACCTGGAACCATGTGGTTGGGGCGCAAGCTTCTTTCCACAGAACCACGTCTGCGCCATATGCAATTTATTCTTGTAATACAATGAGCATAGGCACTTGTCCTCTCTTCAGTGAGAGAAATATGCTCGCTGTCATAAAGAGAGAGGGGAGAAAAAGAAAAAGAGAGAGGAAGAGAATGATACACTCATTAAAACGTACGCTGCCAAATAAGTCAGCTTCGAATCAATGACGCTAATTAAGCCGCGCCAAATACACGGCGCCAAAAGTGCTATGCTGAAACGTCTCATAGCCATCCGTTAGAGTCCATGAGTGGCCTCTAGTCTCGCTCGAAGTATCATGCCTTCCTTTATTTTGTACTCAACTGTCTTACATAGGAGGGAGACGCAATGAAAAAGGTAACATTGGTCTCGTTATTGGTTTATTTTGTCTAGGAAAAATATTGTAAAAATCTGAAATGGTCACGGAAAGGATTGACATCAGGGCAAAATATTACCAATTTTAACAATGGTGAAAACTGAAAGACACATTAAAGAATGGCGTAAATTTTTGGCGCAAGCGCAACAATTCATAATTTCAGAATGGTTCATTGGTAATTATTTTATCGACCCTGAAAGAACGAAAGGTAAAGTCGACCTCTTTTTCTGTCGAGGCCTTATATGCCCCATTATTTTCTTTAGTCATTTGCATGGGGATCGCTATAAACTTTAGGCATATAAAAATACCATTATTATTATTATTTACAGGATTGTAAAACTCAGCACCGTATAACAAAACTATTTGCATCTATCATATATATATGTGTATCATGGAATACAGGGTTTATTAACATAAATTAATCCCCACACTTCAGAAATTCTGTCTTGTTCCTTAATCAAACGCCATTAATTTTTCGCTATATACTTTTTTTCTCTGTCTAATTATATTAAACGTAGGATTTTTATATTTCATGCATTCCATGCTGTGGCGACAATTAGCTATTTATATAATTTATTGGAACGGTCAACGGAACACGACAGGTTAATATAATAATTATATCGACCGAAATATGATGAAAGGGGATACTTAGGTGCAGGTGGTGTTCGAACTCAGGACGTAGTAGAAGAGAAACTTGATTATTGCACGAATCCTAATAATTTGTGCTTGTGTGTGTTTGTGTGTATGCGATTTAATATAAATCTTTGTATGGACACACGTGTGTATACATACATATATATAATATATATATATATATATATATATATATATATATA
>NC_068988.1:6875628-6876271 GCF_001194135.2 Octopus bimaculoides
ATACATTAATGTATATGTGTGAATATATATATATGTATATATATATACACACATACGCATTTATGTATATGTCTATATATATGTATGTATATATATATACATATATATATATATATATATATATATAGTATTCATATAATGAATATATGAGTAAATGGACTTATTTTATGGTTTTACACACACACACAAACACGCACACACTCACACACATACACACCCGCACACACACATACCCTACACATATAGATACATACATACACAGACCTGATACATGCACATCCATTTACACACACACAGAGTACTATTCCTCTTGATAAGCGTGGGAAACTCCGCATAAGTTTCCATCTTCAAGTTTGTCACACTGTTGCCAATATAGGTTGGTTCTTTCTCTCTTCCAGGTTTTCCCTGTTGCTTTATAGTCTTTTTTTTTTTTTACAACTCGTCAGAACAGTGTTTGGACAATAAATATTTGATCGAAGATGCTGTTTTGTTGCTAGTTTTCTTTGTATATTTTTCCATGTCCTCTTTCCTTTTTTTTTATATATAATTTTTCTTTTGTTTCCGTCTATTTAGTCGCTGGGGAAGTGACGATACGGAACGTCTGAATGGAGAATGTATCTGACTACTAAATATTCATCGTTAC
>NC_068988.1:6876945-6879106 GCF_001194135.2 Octopus bimaculoides
AAGGAACGAATAATATATGAATTTCTATTTGCGCGTCCACCGGAATCTGCTGGAAGTTGAACCTGAAATCGAAAGGCTCTCATGCCCCACCAATATCGATGACGCCACTAAAATACCTCCCACGAAACAGCGGAATTAAAATAAGGCTTAGAATCACTGGTCAGTCTTGTGTTGGGTCGTATAGTTTCGTGCAGCCTCTGAGGTTGTTCTATTTCAGTGTTGGATATTAACAGCTTTTATAACATCCTATAAAAATTCTAGAACTTTCGGCTGAACGTTTTGTTGAGAAAATTCTGATAACTTGCTTTCCACCTCCTCACAGAATTTTTTGTTCCCTGCATTCTCAGACTCTGGTACCAATTTTGTAGAAAATTAAGCAATTCCGTTTGCTTTCACTCGGACTATTTTCGTACCTGCGAAATATAGTGTTATTGGAACAGCAGCAAAAGCCGCAGTAGCAGTGATAGTTTTCATTTAAGAAACCTTCTGCTGTAGCTACACATGCAACTCTCCTCTGTTCTTTTTGGTTCATATTTCTTCTTCTGGGCAGAAGGCATCCAGTTGATTCTTTGCTACATGTATAGCAACAGGACCTTTCCTGTTGCATCGTTAAGTCTGATGGTATCTTCTATAGAAAATATACTGTTGCCATGTACTTATGGAGACATCAGGACATAATCATGGGAACCCCATGATTATGCCCTCGACACATCTCCCAATTTTTCAGATATCGCGACAAAATAAGGATGAACATTCGTGTAAATAACTCTGGTTCTTAAAGAAGATAATACATTAAGATATAAAACATTTACAAACGATAAACAGATGTTCTTGTTAATGATGTGGCGTTGTTCAGTACAATCTATTATAGATCTTGTTTTTTCATTTAATCAACTGACCCATCCTCAGCTGTCTTTTCCATCACTGCTATGTGGTCTCGTACCTCCAAAACTCTAATGCGCCCAACCCTCTCTGTTCCACACTAAACAGTTTGCTCCATATTTCTCGTCTAGAACATTTTCTTCCTCATATCTTTTCCCTAGAATTTCGGATCTTAGGCATATTCTGACCACAATATAGCTAATTTCTTTTTCCGCTCATATCTTTCTTGAAAATGTTGATCTACATCGCAACAATTTATCTGGAACGCTAATGGTATCAAGGTGACCGGCTTCAGAAGATCAGATACTATCCAACGCTATGTCTCTTTTCCTCAGACTCAACAAGTGTCTTCCATTGTGCAACAGATAGTTTTTATGCATAAAACTATTTCTACTTATTTTTAATGTTCGCAATGTTTCAAATGATGTTTGAGAATAATTGAAGAGATGAAGAGAACGTTTTTATTGTGTACGTTATTGCTGTAAGTGCAGCCATCACTTCGGCGAGCTCCCGTTCCCGCCACTGTACGCCCATTTTGATCTGCACATATTTCAATACACATGGTTGGTATACATAGACATATATGAGGCTAAAACTCTGTATCTTTCCGATAATTTTTTTATTATCATTTCGGCACTTCAGGTTAATGGGGTGAAAATTCTACAATCCCGACATCCTTTGTTAGCAAATCAAACCAAAAGAAACAGCGGAACTTTTTTTTTCTCTCTTTTTATATTATACTTTCCAGGAAGAAAATACCGTGCAGAACGTTCACTGCAGACCCCTGCGTCTGCAATAAACTACAGCAAAATAATAATAATAATAATAATAATAATAATAATAATAATAATAATAATAATAATAATAATAATAATAATGATAATAATAATGCGCAGAGTTACATTATCCGGGTCCATTTTAAGCTTGTCTTCTCTGCTCATTAAGTGAATATGCATTGTACACCTGCAAGAATTCACATTCTCAATGCATTTCGTGGATTGTTTTTGATCAAAGTGATTTCAACAACTTTTAATGTCATCATTTGCGAGGTTTCGAAAGAAAGAAAGAAAAAAAAGAGCAAGGAAGTAAATCAGCCATTTTCTTTCTCTGTCTTTCTATCTCTCACTCACACACACTTTCTTTCTTTCATTTGTCATTCGTTTACTCCCTCCCTTTCTCTCTCCCTCTCTCGCTCTTTCTCTTTCACTTTCTGTCAGTCTGTTTATCTGTCTGTCACTCTCTTGCTCTCTCTCTCTCTCTCTCTCTCTCTCTCTCTCTC
>NC_068988.1:6884246-6884819 GCF_001194135.2 Octopus bimaculoides
GTGAAAGTCCGTGGCTTAGTGGTTAGGGCATTCGGCTCACGATTTTAAGGTCGTAAGTTCAATTCCCGGCGACGCGTTGTGTCCTTGAGCAAGACACTTTATTTCACATTGCTCCAGTCCACTCAGCTGGTAAAAATAAGTAGTCCTGGTATTTCAAAGGGCCAACCTTGTCACACTCTGTGTCACGCTGAATCTCTCTGAGAACTATGTTAAGGTGTACTCAGCCACTTCCACGTTAATTTCACGACCAAGTTGTTCCGTTGATCGCATCACCTGAGACCCTCTTTGTCGTAGGAGTGTTCTTATATATATATGTATTTCACACCCACACACATGTCAGTGGTTAGAGAGTCGGGCTCACAATCATGAGGTAATGAGTTCGATTCCAAGACGGCTTGGCAACCAATGCTGTTGTGTTTAAATCCCCGTAACCTAAAGGTTCGGTACAAGAGACCAATAGAATAAGTACTAGGCTTACAAAGAATAAGTCCCGGGGTCGATTTGCTCGACTAAAGGCGGTGCTCCAACATAGGCGCAGTCAAATGACTGAAACAAGTAAAAGAATAAAAGAAT
>NC_068988.1:6888649-6889684 GCF_001194135.2 Octopus bimaculoides
CCACCTCCTAGATTTCGATTATCTCCCCTATACCGGAAGAAATCCCTAATTACCTCCCCCTATCTAGAACTCTTCTTTCTCAGACTGGAACGAACACGACACAATGAAGTAGAGAAATTTGAAAAGACAACACGAAACCGGTTATTTCTCAAAATACAATGTTTATATACCAAAAAGATTTTATAACATTTTTCTAACATTTTTCTTACATTTTTCTGACATAATTTAAATATATACTTTAACCATGTAACACAAGCCTTCTGTAGTTTTTTCACTCTTATTATCTTTTATATATATATATATATATTGAGTGTTTGCACGTCTGTGAGCGTACAAACATGTATGTGTGTCTGTATTAGCATTTCTCTATGTCACATCGTGTACTTCCAAACTCTCACTCATGCAACAGACAAATGCATCAAAGAGTCAGACCAACGAGAAACGAGTAATTCTATAGCAAAGTCAGCCATATTTTTTTTTTTTTTTCTGTTTGGTGCAATCTATATAACTTACCATTTCCAGGTTCGGTCGTTTGTTATTCCCATCATTACTATTAGCATTATTATAAGTATTATTATAAGTATTATCATTATTATTATTGTTATTATTATTATTATTATTATCAACATCATCATCATCATCATTTTTATTATTATTATTATTATTATTATTATTATTATTATTATTATTATTATTATTATTATTATTATTATTATTATTATTATTATTCTCTGTGTTGCTGTTTTTGTTCTTTAATTGGAAAAGCAAAAATGGTCTGCTGGAAGCATTTTCTGCAAATAGCTTTCCTGCTGCAAGTGCAATTTACTATTCCCGTGAGAAATTAGACCAACAGCTAGCAAATTGACTCGGCATATCTCATTTCGCTTCCAGTCTCTATAATCAAGGCTGGTGGCGTTTTGTTTTTTCTTCACGTACAAGTTTTTCTCTATTAATAGGTATTTAAAGTCGCTAAGTTTGTAAGCATGAACTTTACGTGAACATATATACATATATATATATATATATGTATATATA
>NC_068988.1:6890063-6892563 GCF_001194135.2 Octopus bimaculoides
TGTGTGTGTGTGTGTGTGTGTGTGTGTGTGTGTGTGTGTGTGTGTGTGTGTGTGTGTGTTTGACTTGATGTTCTTTAAGCCTCGATTTCATTTTATCGTCAATTATTTTTCAAGACTAAAATAACGAAAAGAGTTGTGAAGGTGGGAGTTCGGGAGTGACTATTATCTATTTAAAAGTGAAAAGAAAATGATACATAAGGCAAAATAAATAAATATATAAATAAAGAAGAATATTCTTAAAATTTAATTATCGAACGAGGCATACAAGTACCAGAAATTATATTTGGCAACAAGGCAACAAGTGACCCACCTGCGTTGATTTGTGTAAGTTTTATAAATAACAGCCATGTTTCTTTTCCTCGATACTCTGCCGCGTGAAGGGCATGGATGCATGGTAAAAAGGAATGCGCAACATCTCAGGAAAGTGTTTTATATTATAGGCCTCCAGGCCGACCAATACCTTGTGAGTGAACTAGGAAAGAACGAAATTGTGACGAAGCCCGTCGCATATATAACGCGCGTGTGTGTGCAATTTTTTTGTTTTTGTTTTTGCGCCCCGTCTATAGCTTGACACTCGGTTTATCGTTTGTTAAATTCGTCGTATCTTACGAGTTAGCCAAATCAACGGTGGTCAGATATTCCTGCACGAAACTTCAAGAACGCAACCACGTATTAAAAATGACAAGATTCGCCATTGTTAAAATTTTTTTCTTAGAAATACGATGACATAATGAAACTGACAAGTGTTTGATTCATTAACTGCAAACTCCGAGTATAAAAAGTTTACATAGTCTTGTCTTTTTCCTTTCTTTTCTTTTTTTTCTGTTTTACTTGTAACATCCATTAGATCGCAGCCATGCTAGGACACTCTACGCCACCACCTTCCTGAAGAATTTTTAATACAATGAAACAACTTCAGTAAAGTTTTTCTATTAAAGTCTGGTATTTATCTTATCGAGCTTTTTACCGAGCCGCTAAGTTACGGAGACATGAACACACTAACACCTGTTGTCAAGCTGTGAAGAGTGACAACACGGACCCAAAGACTCGCACTCACACACACACGCACATATAATACATACACACGTACACACAAATACACACACACACACACACACACACACATATATATATATATATGTATATATATATATATATAAATACATATATATATAATACGACGAGCTTCTTTCAGTTTCCTTCTACCAAATCCACTCAAATGACTTTTGTCCGCCCGAGGGTATAGTAGAAGACGCTTTACGTGTCACGCAGCGGGGCTGAACTTGTAACCGTGCGGTTGGGAAGCAAACTTCTTGCCACACACCCACGCCTTCTGTACGTTTTATAAAACAAATATTGATCTGAGATTGATCTCAGTGTCGAAACCGATTCGATAGTGCCATATTACTTAGTAGGGGAGAAGAGAGCAATTAATGAACAGAGGCAATGAGAAATCATTATTTTTCTTTTCTCACAGTGATGTTCTAGACAGCTGCAGTAACACCTAACAATGAAATCTATGTAAAGTCTGACTGAAGACCAACCAGCTGCCGTGGGAACCTATGGCTACACCTTTTCATTGTCTCCACTTTTCTTCATGCTAATTGACGTACTTGGACATATGCCTGGAGTCGTATCACCTGTCAGGCTCCCAGTTTCGTGTTAAACAGTATGTCACGGTATTAACTCAGGAAGAAAAACATTCACGGATAGCCCAGCGAAACCAGAATGGATAAAGCCATTTAGCACTTCAGCTGATCATCGAAGACATGCTAATTGTATACAAATTCTGCACCCTGATAACTGCTGGACTCGTGGCACTTATTGTACCAGATCAGTGCAATTTTGAATGTGAGAGACCGGGATTAGCTATGCACAAAACATGCCCAGTAAAATAATAAAACCTCATCACTTTGTTGGATAATTTATTAAGTTGTTTTAAGGCTAAGGAAGTAACGAATCCCCTACAGAAAATCCAGAAGGGGAGAGCATAAAGCAGATACATACGGTTATACTCAACTAATATCTCTATTGGGGGAGGAGGGGTATGGAGTTCCTGGAAATTCCCCAGGGTGGCGAGGAAAGGGAGCAGGGGGATGAAGGACTTTTATTTGTTTTAGACATTTGACTGCAACCATACTGGAGCACCACCTCTAGTCGAACAAATCGACCCCAGAACTTATTCTTTATAAGCCTAGTACTTATTCCATTTGCCATTTTTGCCGAACTGCTAAGTTACGGAGACGTAGATTCACCAACATCAGTTGTTAAGCGATAGGAGGGGAACAAACACAGACACGCAAGCATATACATAGATATACGACGGGTTTCTTTCAGTTTCCGACTGCAAAATCCATTCACAAGGCTTTGGTCGGCCAGAGGCTATAATATAAGACACTTGCTCAAGGTGCCCCGCAGTAGGACTGAACCCGGAACCATGTGGTTGGTAAGCAAACTACTTACCACAGCCACTCCTGAGCCTAGTATGTATATCTCTGCA
>NC_068988.1:6894338-6894641 GCF_001194135.2 Octopus bimaculoides
GTGTGTGTGTGTGTGTGTGTGTGTGTGTGTGTGTGTGTGTGTGTGTGATTGTGTGTGTGTGTGTGTGTGTGTGTGTGATAGTGTGTGTGTGCGTGTAGGAGAAGTAAGGATAACACACAAGGTTATATTATATTTCCTACGCGCATTTTATCATTATTGTTGTTCGGAACCCTGCAATAGGTGTTCCAAGAATATTTAGATGCTCAATGACAACGGATCATCAGAAAACACTTTATTGCATTAAGTTACAGAGGACTATATCCCATTATATATATATATATATATATATATATATATATATAT
>NC_068988.1:6895911-6896360 GCF_001194135.2 Octopus bimaculoides
GGGGGCTCATAGGGTTATGCTCAAGGTGGCTCCCTCATTCGCACGCGCCATCCATGCTACATTCACCCATCGTTTTTTGAAGCATTCACTAGACAAGACTTCCCACTTTACTCTCACCTTTCTCTTCAGATGATACTTGAAGAGGTTGATGAGAGATTCACTAGAGAGGAAAGTGTTTGTCTCCAGACCTTTGAGATCCCCATCGATGCCAGGTTCCTTAGCTACCCTGTTTACGATGTAGCGCATCAGATGGAGGTTGTCATGGATGCTCCGGTCCGGCACGGCGCAAGATAGATAGATAGATAGATAGATAGATAGATAGATAGATAGATAGATAGATAGAATTCGCATTACATACATATACCTTCAAATGCATTTATTCATACAGATACATACGCACACACACACATAGAGAGAGAGAGAGAGAGAGAGAGAGAGAGAGAGAGAGA
>NC_068988.1:6897078-6898279 GCF_001194135.2 Octopus bimaculoides
TATATATATATATATATATATATATATATATATATATATATATATATATATATATGCGTGTGTGTGTGTGTGTGTATACATATGTATGTGTGCATATATATATATGTATATATGTGTATGTCTATATATGTGCATATACATATAAATACATGCATACATGCATGCATATATATATGTATATATATATATATGCACACACACACATACACACACACACACACACACATACACTCACATGCACACACATACGGATAGAAGTGATTGTTCTATCATGAACCATTAATTTTTTAATTTTCTATTTGTTTATTTGTTTCAACATCCGTTAAACCCCGGTGAACCTCCTGCACTGAACTTGTGTGACAAGTTAAATCTGTGAAGAGAAGAGTCTCTAATCATTGTTGATGTTTATTTCTTGTAAACAACTGGTTCAGATATTAAAATACCAATATCACTCTGTACATCGATATTGGGAGACGGGAACGGAGGGGTGGGTGGCGGTTGTTGCGTGTGTGTGTGTGAGAGAGAGAGAGAGAGAAAGAGATAGAGAGAGAGAGAAAGAAAGAGAGAGTAAGTGTGAGTGTGTGTGTGAGTGATTACAGGAGGGAATACTATGAGAGGTAGCAGACGATAAAGTGAATGAATGAGAGAGGGAGGGAGAGATTGAATGAAAAAGCGTGTGATTGAGATGGTGACTGAGTGAATGAACGATGGTGTGAATGAGTGAGGGTGAATGAGTGAGTGAGTGAAAGAATGAATGAGTGAGTGAGCGAGTGAGAGAATGAGTGAGTGAGTAAGTGAGTGAGTGAGAGAGAGAGAATAAGTGAGTGAGTGAGTGAGGGAGAGAGAATGATTGAGTGAGTGAGAGAATGAGTGAGTGAGTGAGAGACTGAGTTAATGAGTGAGTGAGTGAGAGAGAGAATGAGTGAAAGAATGAGGAATTGAATGAATAAGGATATGAATGAATAAGTGAATGAGGGAGTGAGTGTGCGAATGAATGAATAAAACATTGAGGATTTTTAGTCGAACGACTCGACACCTGTTACTATTCTATCGGTTCTGTTTGCTGAATAGCAATGATACGGAGGCGCAAACAAACCATCACCTGTTGTCAAGCGGCGGTGGGAGCAGAGACACGCCACATATAGATAAATACATACATACATATATATATATATGTATATATATATATATATATATATAT
>NC_068988.1:6899429-6902270 GCF_001194135.2 Octopus bimaculoides
TGTGTGTGTGTGTGTGTGTTTGTGTGTGTGTGTGTAAATTTCTTCTTTCTTTACTCTTCTTTCACCCTTTCTTTCTCTCACTTTCAGTTTTCCTACTTATTCTCCCTTTCCCTCTCCTTCTCTCTCCCTCCAACCCTCTTCCTATATGCCTGGTTAAGAAGTTCGCATCACAACAGCGACGTTCCAGTTTCGAACGCACTGCTTGACATTATTAGCAAATAACCATTTTTTTTACAGCTCTCATCCAAATAAACATTGTAAGAATATTCGAGTAGACGGGAGCGAAGTGAACGAACATCCGGTATCTAATAACATCGATATCAATAGGAGAAAGGCGGCGAGCTGGTAGAAACGTTAGCACACCGTGCGAAATGCTTAGCGGTATTTCGTTCTGGGTTCAAATTCCGCCGAGGTCGACTTTGCTTTTCATCCTTTCGGGGTCGATAAATTAAGAACCAGTTGCGTACTGGGGTCGATCTAGTTAACTGGCCCCCTTCGGGCTTTGTGCCTAGAGTAGCAAAGGATATAAATATATATGTATGTATATATATATATGTATGTATATATATATATGTATGTATGCATGTATATTTATATATATATACGTATTTATCTAGAATACACGAACACACGTACGTAAACACTGAACGACACACACACACACACACACACATAACAAGTACGGATCATCTTTTGTTTTGTTTTTGTTTCGTAATTTTCTTTTTATTTGTTCATTTGTCTATTATTATTCCGCTTACCATTTATCTTATATATTTTTATTAAATTTCTACACAACATTGTTATGACATATTTTTCCCAGTCGCAAAAATACATATCACAACCGTTTCGTCTGTTATATTCTTCTATCTTATTTCAATTTCAATGTTGTTAATTTATTTATTCTAATTATTACTTTATTTATTTATTTAATCTTCCACTTATTTATTTTTTATTGTTTATTATTCATTATTTACATTCATTTATACTTAACTTTTATTTTATTTTCATTTTTACTTTTATTTATATACCTGTGTATTTATATATACATATATATTTGTTTTTCGCCGGCTGATAACACACCTGTTAAATTTGCTATTGTTAACGGCAATTGCATAAAGATAGAAATCAATACAGGTGTGAAAGTTAAAATAACGTTAAGAAAGTCGTGGCGAATAAAGGAAAAATACATAACAATAAGATTTGATCATCTTTTTTTGATTTGACTACCGGCTAATTCTCCTCTTTATCTTGTTATTGTTATTGTATTTGTTGTTACTGGTTGTTGTTGGAGTTGTTTTTGTTGGTGTTGTTGTTGTTGCTTTGCTGTTCGATATTCTAATCTTTGTTTTTCTCCTTTCCTTTCTGTCGATGCTTCTTTCCTTTTCTATTATGTTTATTTCAAAAGACTTGGATTCTACATCTGTAAACAACGTATACGAACGAAAACAAGCATATGTATATATATATATATATATATATATATATATATATCACGTACACGCACACACACAAACCAAACGAAAAAGTATCTTCGACAGTGAGAAAATTTAAATAAACTATACACAAGTAAAATTACTTACATAAGTATAGAAACATGACAAATTTACTTATTTCTCCGTAGATTAAAGAACACAAATAAAAAACGATTAACAATCTTGATCGATTTTCGGATGTTATTGGGGTCTCGTCAGCGGTGTCCTAATTATTTGACCGATCGCAGAGAAACTGGTAGTTTCAGAAAACTGATAGTACCAATTTTTGTGCTATTGATGTTTAAGACTTCAGTTGATATCAGAAACCTGTCCACGGAGAATCCAATCCTCACTGTATGATATAATCCTTTTAATATATGCACAACACTTGAAATTTGGGTGGGGAAGGCATGAGTCGATTTTATCGGCCCCAGTGTTCAACTGGTATTTATTTCATCAACCCTGTAAGAATGAAAAACAAAGTTGATCTTCGGAGAATTTCAAATCAAAACATAAAGAAAGACGAAAGGCCACTAAGGATTTTGACCACAAAGCTAACGATTCAGGCGGCTCGCCGACCTAATAATAATAATCCTTTCTAGCTGAGGCACAAGACCAGGAATTTGGGTATGAAAGGACAAATCGATTACATCGATCCTAGTGCTTATTTTATCGACCCCGAATGGATGAAATGCAAAGTTCACTTCTGTGGAATTTGAGTTCAGAACGTAAAGACGGACAAAATGCTGCTAAAGGTTTTGTCCGTCGTGGTATATATTCTGCTGGCTTCTAAACTTATACAGTAGACGTACAAATATTCAAAATTTACCAATTTCTCAATAGATTGAAGAACAATGATAAACACTCTCTCACACACACACACGCACCTCTCTTTCTTTCTCTCTTTCGTTCTCCTTTTTCTCTCTCTCTTTATATGTATATGAGGGAGAGTGAAAAATTATTTGTACTCTTGTTTTTTCAATTTTTTTACACAAAAGCTTGATATAAACAAGTACGTCATTTTTCTGTATAATTTTTCTTCCTTTTCGATGCACTTGGTCCAGTGGTCCACAAGTTTGCGTATTCCATCCAACAAGAAGGTTTTCAGTTGGTCGTGGAAACATTTATGCACCGCTTCTTTCACATCTTCATCCGTAGGAAATCGACGACCTCACAAACCATCTTAGCTTAGATTTTCTTGGGTCAGGCCAGATTGGAGCAGTCTCGAGAGTAACCAGCCGAAACTTTTTTTGTATCGTCTAACTGTCCGAATGTTTTACTGTCGCCTTTTTCGTTCTTGTTCCATTTTTTTTTGTTTTCTTTATATATATACATATATCATATATATATATATATATATATATATATA
>NC_068988.1:6902442-6902903 GCF_001194135.2 Octopus bimaculoides
ATATATAGATAGATAGATAGATAGAAAGATAGATAGATAGACAGACAGACAGACAGACAGACAGACAGACAGACAGATAGATAGATAGATAGATAGATAGATAGATAGATAGATAAAATACGCGTATATATATACACGTGCGTCAAATTAAACTTATATCTAAAATTATATAGATGTAATAACATTAGTTTACTTGTGTATCGACTTACATATGTGTAAATATATTTATCAGATTCTAATTATAACGCCTACCCTTATATGTAGTTTTATCTCAGTTTATGAATATAAATATATCTTCTTCCCAAGAACACTCATATGTACATATATACAAATATATGAGTTTCTATTAGCCTGTGTATCGATATTCTAGCATATGGTATACGAATCTAAATATATATGCATACACATATAACATTTACACACACACACACACACACACACACACACACACACACATATAT
>NC_068988.1:6903149-6906227 GCF_001194135.2 Octopus bimaculoides
TATACATACATGTATATATATTTCTATGTATGTATGGATGTATGTATCTATGTATGTATGTATATATATTAATTTGCCATGTACATTAATGTATATGCGCAGAAGACGAAATAGAAGAACAATAAGCAGGATGGTAAGAACTGTCAGCATTGTCGAGAGCGGGAAGAAAAACAACAGAAATAAATACATTAAGATAAGCAAAATGGCGGGAATGTATCATATGGCAGATAAAATGGCGCTTTACTTTACTGTTTTACCATAACATATCTACTTAAAGGACAATTTTATTTACTTTTGCTATAGTGAACTACGTGAAAGGCGAAGTGGACTATGTTATA
Source organism: Octopus bimaculoides (assembly GCF_001194135.2). Classification (NCBI taxonomy): domain Eukaryota; kingdom Metazoa; phylum Mollusca; class Cephalopoda; order Octopoda; family Octopodidae; genus Octopus; species Octopus bimaculoides. The sequence continues at coordinate 6,903,488 of NC_068988.1, forward strand.
TGTGTTGCTGTGTGAGTGTGTATGTCTGTATGCCTGTATTTGAAAGCATGTGTGGTTGTATGGGAGCGTTTATACGTGTTTGTGTGCGAATGTAAGTGAATCCATTTTCTCTAAAATGTTTTATATAAAAGTACGGAGTTAGTGCGTCTATGTGTGTTAATCTGTATAAATGTATGAGTTTACGTATGTATATATATGTGTATGTTTATGCGCAGCTGTAGACTTTTTAAGTACAAGTATGTGAGCGCGTTTTTGTCAGTGTGGTGGGGTGATAATTTACTTCAACTAATTTTTATGGGGGTGCTGTTGTTGCTGTTGTTTTTGTCATTGTTCGTGGTGATTGTGGTGTTGTGGGTGGTGATGGCCATGGGACGTGATGTAGGCTAAAGTACGAGTGACAATGGGGAATAACAGCTGAGGAGTGTATTTTCTGTTTACATATTTGTGATTTTTACGCATGTAAATATATGTGTATTTGTGCACTTGTACACATATATTCGTGTCTATGGACAAGTATACCTGAGTGTGTGTGTCTTTATTTATTGGTGGAGACGACCAAGAAAGATAGAGAAGGCCATCGTATGCGTATATATAATCGTGTTCTGTTACAAGAAATGGAGAACTACGAGTAGAATTGTGTTTAAGCGACTGTGTAAGTTTGTATGGTGTGTTGGGTGGATGAAAAGAGAGCATAAAAACTGAGAGATTATGAACTGGATATGCTAACGATGTTTTGTGTGTTTCTACGCGTGTGTATGTTCGTAGTATGCATGTCTCTATGAATAAGGATCCAAGAACGCGGGAGGTAGTGAGAGTGAGAGAAACAGAGATTAATATAGCGAGTGAGAGAGGAGAAAAAGCATGGACAGATAGTTCCCAGATACAGTCTGCACTGTGTATCGAGGCCTTGGCGTAAACATGATCTTCTGATGATCAGGGGAGCTAGATTTCTTTATCTGCACTAATTCGTAAATTGAAATTGTATATTAGTGCAGACCTGTAAAGATAATTTACTATACGCTGAAATTATCATTACATCGTAGTGGCTATGAAACGGATGTAATCCTAAGGATGTTAAGCGTTTAAATAAATGTATTTATCTCTTACACCTCCGGACTTTTTATGGTGTGTGTGTGTGTGTGTGTGTGTGTGTGTGTGTGTGTGTGTGTGTGTGTGTGTGTTTGTGTGTGTGTGTGTGTGTGGAAAATTCTTGTGAGTTTAACATTTCTCTTTAGGATAGCTGTATCATCCACTGAACCTGATGAGGCAACATTGTAAGCAAATGACCCGCCTTCTACTTATAAAGTGAAGGACTTAACACCGTATAAGCTTAGAGTCAAATCGCCCACGGCTTCTCGATAGCGGCCAAAAAAGCCTCAGTATTCTACAAGGTCAAGATGCGGGTGCATTCCAGAAAAACTCCTCATTATAGATTTCAGTAACAAAACTCAGTCTAAGTTGTTTGCCAACCAAGATTATTTCATTTCATTTTAGTTCAGTTGTTTGTTTATATCTGCTTTTCTTACTACTTTTTGAAAACTAATAACATCTGCGGTAATTTTGCTAAGTTTTTTCAATACCAATGAAACAATCCCTATAAGGTTATTATTATTAATTCTTTTTCTAGGGTGGCGAGCTGGCAGAATCGTTAGTACGCTGATGAAATGCTTAGCGTCATTTCGTCCTTCTGTACGCTCTAAGTTCAAATCCGCCGCGATCGACTTTATCGTTCATCTTTCCGGAGTTAATAAAATAAGTACCAGTTGTTTATTGGGGTTGATGTAATCGACTTACCACTTCCCCAAAATTTCAGGCCTTGTGCCAACAGTAGATAAGATTATTAGTCCTTTTTCTGTCTACCCAATGATGTCAATGTGGATAGATAGATAGATAGATAGATGATGTAAAGAAAACTGAATAACATGCTACGATTATCTTTTTTTATTTTGTTACATGTTTCAGTCATTTGACTGCGCCCATGTTGGTGCACTGCCTTTAGTCGAGTACTTATTCTATCGGTCTCTTTTGCTGAACTGCTAAGTTACGGAGACGTGAACACACCCACATTGGTTGTCAAGAAATAGTGGGGGACAAACACATTCACACACACACACACACACACACACACACACACACACACACACACACACACACACACACACACATATATATATATATATATATATATGCATATATATATATGAGTGTGTGTGTGTGTGTGTGTGTGTATACATGAGGTGCTTCTTCCAGTTTCCGTCTACCAAATCCACTCACAAAGCATTGGTCATCCTGAGATTATTGTAGAAGACACGTGCTTAGGGTGCAACGCATTGGGACTGAACCGTTTAAAATTTCCGTCTGCTAACCACTTTTTATTTCCCTCTGCCTCTAACTTCAACAGACTTTTTAACCATGTCATTTCCCTCTTCACATCGTTATCAATTCTCTCTTCCTCTTTCTCTTCACCCCTCACTTCCCCTAACCACATGACAGCTTGATGCATCGTCTCACTACTACTCTTTCTCTCTCCCCCTCTCCCCCTCTCTCTCTCAGTCTTCGCTTTTCCCCTACACTAATCACGTGACAGCGAAGCGCATTTCGGCCTTAGCGTATTAATATATAGATAATATTAATAACAATAATATATATATATATATATATATATAAGTATATCTATTTATCTATCGACATCAATCTATCTATATACCTTGTAGATATCTGCCTATATATATATATATAT
>NC_068988.1:6906633-6907479 GCF_001194135.2 Octopus bimaculoides
TATATATATATATATACAAATACATGCATATACATACATTCATACATAACATATACAGACGTACATACATCTAATTATATATATATACACACACAGACATATATATTAATGTTATGCAAACATGTAAAACTTAATTATCTCAGCTGCTTCAAGTTTACTTAGCACCAAGTCCGTCCTCGTTCTTGACTATTTAGATATATAGCAATTTTAGTTTATATGAGGAAGACATAAATTAAGAAAACATAAATTACAGTACAAAAATATTTAAGTTGATAATTCTTTAATTAGAACATTTTTTGTAAATAACCTTGATTCTCTGAGATTTCCTTGAAGTTTATATACTTCAGGCAATGTTTTCAAGGCAAGCGACTCGTATAGTGGTTAGTTCTTTTGTATTCTTCATCATATTCTCTTCTCGTTCGTTGAACTGTTACTGAAAATAATGGAATATCTTCATTTTTTTTTCTTTCCATGTAAATGTTATGCTTCAACTCTATATTTGGCAGCTGAGAACCATCTTGCTTTTTACACTGTCTTCTCAGTGTGACACAACAGATTCGCCTTATATTCTTTTATTCTTTCGTTTTCATTCTTTTACTTGTTTCAGTCATTTGACTGCGGCCATGCTGGAGCACCGCCTTTTAGTCGAACGAATCGACCACCCGGACGTATTCTCTGTAAGCCTAGTACTTATTCTATCGGTGTCTTTTGCAGAACCGCTAAGTTACGGGGTCGTAAACATGCAAAGATCGGTTGTCAAGCTATATTTGTGAGACAACACAAACACGCAAACACACACACACAAACACATATATGTGTATATATATATATATTTGTATATATATA
>NC_068988.1:6907696-6909502 GCF_001194135.2 Octopus bimaculoides
ATATATATATATAGGAGTGCTACTACATCACTTGTTACAGATTCTCTATAGAAATTATAGCCAAAAACTAATTTTGTTACCGCGTTTCGTATCAGAGACGCAATGAGACCAAAGATGGAAAAATGGTTAATGGGCGCATATGCCATACTTCGGGAGTTTTGCTCCTTCCTCAGCACCAGCCACGAGCTGGCAGATTCGTTAGCACGCCAGGCGAAATGCTAAGCGGTATTTCGTCTGTCTTTACGTTCTGAGTTCAAATTCCGCCGAGGTTGACTTTGCCTTTCATCCTTTCGGGGTCGATTAAATAAGTACCAGTTACGCACTGGAGTCGATAGATATATAGATAGATAGATAGATAGATAGATAGATAGATAGAGACAGACTGATACCTAAATAGACAGATGGAGAAATAGAAAGATAGATTGATAAATAGATTCATAGATAGATAAATAGATAGATAGAGAGAGAGAGGGGGGGAGAATAAAAGATAATGAATTGCTCACGCGGAAGGCGCATAATATTTATATTTTTTTCAATAAAACTAATATCGATGTGAACGATGTCTCCTGAAGTGTGTTGGTTTTGTGTTAGCATCTGTAGGGATTCGGTAAAAGAAATATCTCTTCTCTATGCAGCACGCGCGCGTCTGTCTGTGTGTCTGTGCGTGTGTGTGTGTGTGTGAGTGAGTGAGTGAGTGATTGTGTGTATGAGTGTACGTATGCATGTGTGTGTGAATGTGTAGGTGCGTTTGTGTGTATGTGTGTGTGTGCATGCGTGTTTTGTATGTGAGTGTGTGTGCATGAGTGTGTGTGTATGTGCACGCATGCGTATGTGCGTGTGTATGCGTGCATGCATGTTTTGCATGTGTGTTTGTGTGCATGTGTGTTTGTGTGCATGTGAGTGTGTGTGTGCGCGCATTCATGCGTGTGTGTCTGTGTGTCTGTGAATGCATGCATGTGTGTGTGTGTGTATGTGTATAAGAATATGCGTTTAAACAAGTCGATATTATGATACTTTTTTTTTGTCTTATTCTATCGATATCGGCCACCGGGCCGCAGATATACAGGAACAACAGATGGCTGGCTAGAAAAATAGATATACACACATATATAGATTGATTAAAATGGCGTCTTAAACAAACACATAACCAGAGTGTCATTAAAATTCTTTTCCCCGCTTCTTATGTATTCACCAATGAATCGATCAATCCGCAAATCAATCTATATCTCGACCTCTCTCTATCTCTCTATCTCTCTCCCTCGGTTTCTCTCATTACCCTCCTACCTAACCCCTTCTCTAATATGCGTATATATGTGTATAACTGGTCTGTATGAATCTACCTGTCCGTGGGCGATGTGTGATCATCTACGTGTTTCCGTGCGCCTCAGTACGTATGTGCATGACGCGTCAGTGTGTACTTGTGTGTGTATTTGTGTGTGTGTGTGTGTGTGTGTGAGCGTGTGTGTGCGTGTGACTCTCTGTGTGCGGGTGTGTTAACCAATAATTACACGTGACATGTTCGATGCAAATCGGATTTGGAAGCAGAGAGCGAGCAAGAATGGTTGTGTGAGAATTTCCTTGCATGGGTTTTCTATTCGAACACCTTGCTTCTGTTTACGAGGCTTTTATATAACAACGATGAGAACATTTACTCTTTTGACCAGATGCCACTCACAGAACATTTACCAGCAACAAAATAGATAAAAATACAATTAATTTTCCTCTAACAGCAACATCAACACCAACACTGTATGCATATTTTTGTCTGTCTGTATACACACACACACACCATACATATATACATAC
>NC_068988.1:6909602-6910258 GCF_001194135.2 Octopus bimaculoides
TGTGTGTGTGTGTGTGTGTGGAGGTTGTTGTGTGACCATGCACATGTCCACGAATTTCTTCTTTTAGCCGGTCGTGGTGCACATTTATCGTTATTGGAAACCATTACCCATCAAGAAAGATTCGTTGGTCTGATATCGGATTTACAAACATGAATTCATACACACCTACACCCCCCCCACACACACAATGTATATACACGCATATATACATACATTCATTACATACAAAGATGGTTTCGTCAACAACAGGCCTAGATATTCATTAAAAATTTGTATTAACGTTTTTCCTTCTTCGATTATGTCGAACTAACTCTGTCGTCCTCTGTACTTCCATATCATTTTTGTTTTTCTGGGTTTTTTTCTGTGCTGTTACTGATGCAAGCGAAACACAATTTTTTTTATTCAACAGTGTTGTATTTATTCAGACCGTATTATATAAATTATTTCCCACGACGTGGTATTTTGTCCTGACGATCATGGCTGACAAGAAAGGCACCAGCAGCGATATCAACATGAACAGAACAACCAAATATGGCCGCTTTTGCTTTGGTCTAAACATATATTTAACTCTTTAGCAGTTCTCAGCAGCCGATTCTGTGGTCGATCACGTGATAGGCATATATATATATATATATATATATATATATATATATATA
>NC_068988.1:6911363-6912153 GCF_001194135.2 Octopus bimaculoides
ACATTAAATCTACACATCCGTCCACAAGCACTCTCGAAGCTTTCCTATCATTTATAAACTCTCTTGCCTCTCTCACTCCAACATCTCGAACGAGCAAAGCTTTCCTCACTCCGAAGTAAAAGATAAAATAAAAAGAAAATATAATCAATAAAAACTATTCCACAATTGTTTTCAAACCTGTAATATCCTGACATCACCAAAATGTTTAACAGAACTAGTGTGACGCCAACAGGCTGAAAACCGTGTGTGGGAGGCTGTTTAATCTTATTTCAGATGGTCTTCGATGTTTGGAATATGGGGTACTACTCGGACAACATCTGCTAAACAACAGCAGCAAAAATAAATAGACCAACCAGATGTTCAAATATAAAGAGAGAATAACATCTTACGGGTGCAGAGCAAATTGTTCATTTTATAAAGATGCACCCTAGAAATTTTGAACAAACCTACCCGGTTAGGGGCGTTTAGAAAGATACTACCCTGAATACCAAAGTTACGTGGTTCAACTGTGGGGGTTCCTTGTGGCCATATTGCTTTGAGATGGCAACTTCTCGTGTTTAAATAATAATAATAATAATAATAATAATAATAATAATAATAATAATAATAATAATAATAATAATAATATGGAATAGCAACAGAAAAAAGATGGTATAAACACACGCCAGAAAAGGTCACAGAAAACGAGAAAGCAACCATACTCTGGGATATGCCAATACACACAGATAGAGAAATTAAGGCAAATAGACCAGATATAGTTGTCAAAGATCATGAAGGAAAAAAATGCCTT
>NC_068988.1:6912795-6914824 GCF_001194135.2 Octopus bimaculoides
AATAATAATAATAATAATAATAATAATAATAATAATAATAATAATAATAATAATAATAACATGAACTTCTAACTTGTTGTCTCTTGAGGTCTCTGGGTGAGACTTGGATCCAACTTGTACAAATGCAAAACAAAAGTCAAACATAAAATAATAATAATAATAATAGCCCAGATGAAATACCAGACACTGGCTCTCATGGCTTCTGGTCTTAACTCTGATTGGAAGTGTTGTTGTGTACATGTCTTGTCTTGGTATAAAAGATGGGCAACAGCAAATATTCTGCTCAATATCACAGATTTGCTTGTCAGTTGTTTGACCTTAACCAGTTGAGCATGTCCCTTGGTGGCTGACGATATGTGCATCTCTAATCATGAACAGAAGTAGTGGGGGAGCATCATAGCCATGTGTTGAGAGGAATTCTTTGAGGTTTGGATAATTCACCTCTCGAAACATGGGTGCTTCGTTCATCATTCTTAAACAACACTTATTCAGGGATCTTTTGTGCGGGATGGGCTACTCGACCTGAAAACAAATTCTAACTGGGTCCCCACCTGCAAGATTATGAGAACACCATGTCGTGCACATGGTTATGATTCATGTGCCTGGTGTACCCTTATCAGTCGGGTAGTCATGATGGGTATATTGGACTTCGTATATTTGTACCCCGGTGTCATTTTAATGGCATGCGTTGCTCTCTCAATGAGGATGATGATAATAATAATAATAACAACAACAACGCAACAACAATGACGTGTGAGGAGGAGAATGGTGACATACATTTTGAATCGGAGCGTAAGAAACTAACTCATACAAAACTCTATACTCAGACCAGATAATTTAAATGCCTTCCTTTCGTAGCTTGCGGAATGAATGGAGTTCCAATATTCCAAAACCAGACAGCTTGAAGATCTTTCCTTTCTGTCTGAGCATTCACGAGGCAACCTGATACCTTTGGGACACCAACTTTATTAGCTCATTCAGTGTTATTCTGATCGCCTCATCATCTCCACTGGGGACAAACGTTACAATAAACAGATCAACTGAATTTTACTGTACCCGGACGCTTCTACAGGCCCTCAGTCAAGCACCATTGCCGTATCACTGTTCCTGCTTACTTTGTTTGCCGGAAGATGCTCAAAAACACTCTCAGAATGTCCGGACGGTGTTTGTATATTTTGTATGTGATAACATTTCGTAAGGTGTACATTTGGATCTAGTTTTTTTTTTCTTTTTCACAAACATCCCAATTTCTTTGACAGAGGGGGCAGTTCTTTGGAACTGGATCTCAGATGTGGGTGGAATCATCACACGAGTGATACATACACACACACGCACACACATTACATACACCACACAAATACACACACATATATACATAAATATATATGCATATGTATGCATGCAGTTGTGTATATGTGTATTCTATGTATATATATATATACATATATATATATACACACATACACAAACACATATATGTGCGTGTGTATTTTATATATGTGTGTGTTTATGCATATATAAATACACATACGTAAATAGTACGTTCGTACATATATACATTCACACATACATGCACACACACACAAATATATATTTATATATGTGTATATATGGAAAAAAATGTAGTGATTTTAAGTCACAGGAAATAATAATTATTGCAGAAAAGTCAAAGAAATAATGGAAGCGAAGTTAAAAAAATAATAACTGTTTAAGATGTTAAGAATAAATAATGGTTGAAAGAATGGTTTAGGAAGGAAATATTTTTAGCGAAGAAGCTAAGATGCAGGTCTGAATGAAAGATCCCAAAGAAAAATAAACACAACGACATCAAACAAAGTCGGCTGTGCCAAAATAAAATTTGAAAATTCACGTATATGAGAATATATACGGCATAGTCACATAATCAGATATATGCGTACACGCACACACACACACACACACACACACACACACACACACACGCACACACACACACACACACACACACGCACATACATATATATATATATATATATATGTATATATATAT
>NC_068988.1:6917327-6919507 GCF_001194135.2 Octopus bimaculoides
GAGGAGGAGGAGGAGGAGGAAGAAGAAGAAGAAAAGGAGGAAGAAGAAGAAGAAAAGGAGGAGGAGGAGGTAGTGGCTGTGTTAATGATCGTAAGAATAACGTAGTACGGTGCTTCGTAAAGATGGTATTGGTGGTGAGGATAGTACTGCAGATGGCGCTGGTAGTCGTATTAGCGAGATGATGGGAAGGTTTCATTTGTGGTGGTAGTGGTGGGACATCTGGCGGTGGCAATATGCAACACAATATGTGTGTATTCACGTGTCTTATTGTGTATCTGTATGTCAGTATGTGTGTGTATCCATCCATGTGCGTGTGTGTGTGTGTGTGTGTGTGTGTATGTGTGTATGTGTGCGTGTTTGTAAGCGTAAGCGCTAATGTGTTTGTGTAACTTTACGTTTGTTTTTAATCATGAATGCGTACGAATGCGATATCGATCACCGATATTCGTATAGATTCCAAGGAATGAATGGGTGGTTGAAAAGATGAATGCATGAATTGTTTCAATTGTTGTTGTTGCTGCTACAGCTGCTAGTGTTGTTGCTGTGGAGAACTCCACAATAAATGCACACTCCAAAGCAAGACAGATCGAGCACACCTGTGATCAGAGGTATTTTAACAGCAACCCTATAGAGATCACTGTCTTACCTGTCTGTCTATTTAACTATCTATCTATTTATCAATCTATCTATCTATTTATTTATCTATCAATCTATTTCTCTCCCTCCCCCCTCTCTCTCTCTATCTATCTCTATCTGTCTATATATAGATTTATCTATCTATCGATCTATCTATCTTTCTACCTACCTACCAGTCTGTCTATCTATTTATCTATCTCCCTTTTTATCCATCTATCTATCTGTATGTGTGAAAGGTACAACAGCTTTCCTCTCGTTGGTTCAGAATTACTAGAGACAAACAGAAGCTGACCGAACTTCAGTTTTTTTTATCAGAGTATCCTTCTCTAAACAGATATTCTAACAATAAGATAGAGATCCATTACTCTCAGGTGGTCTTTGGAAACACTCACTTACCATCACAAGTATTCCTACGTCTCCGCATACATGCTTGCATACATAATACGTACAGAATGTTTGGGCTGAATTAGACGAATTTTTTGTCGCCTGTTTCGAGAAATGCTTGATATATTGGTGAACAATCAACGGTGTTTGAGGGCAGAAAGATAAACGTTGTAGATGGAAAATAAAGCTGACATGGAGGATTGTAATCCACCTGAATTGGAAAAAAGTTACTGAATCATGACAATTGGCGCCGGTTGTCAAAATGCCGACATCATGATTGTTGCTCAATACTCAGTGAATACCGCAAAGGTTGTAGGATCTGTCATAGACACTGGCAACGGAGAGTACAAAGCCGTATCCAACAGGAAGGGGAACAGTACGCAATCTAAGTGCGCCCGCATGCCAGAATGCATGGCCCCGTCTAGGATCAGGACTTCCGGTTCAATTCAGACATTTATGAGAAGCTGCTGGAGACTGTGGGCAATGCATGGCCAGAGAGGGTTAAAAGGATTCGGTCCCTTGCCAAACCTACAGAGAGAGTCAGAAGTGAACGTCGGAGAATTGCAGTTCCCAGGTTTTGACCTCTTAATTCCTCCTATTACAATTCCATGGATTATTATGCATGGGTTGCGATTGAGAAAAACACCAACCGTTTTATTTGAGTCATGAAGGCCGAGCTGGTGGCCAAGATCAAAGGGGTATTCGAAGATCTTCCCAAGGACACAGCGGGGAACGTGTGCAACAGGTTCTGCAGCCGTCTTGACGCTGCGGTAGAAGCTGGGGACAGTTTTTTTTTTTTTTTTTTCAAATTTTTAAAATACACTGACAACAGACTGACGTTCACAGAAACAGCAAATATATCAAGCAGCCCTTATATATACCTACTTGTATACTGGCTCAGATACAAACATAAGCTATATAGAAAGAGAGTAAAAGAGGGCGATACAAATATATAGACATTACGTAGCAAGGTCAAGATATTGAATAGACACATAGATAGGAAGATAGATAGATAGATAGATAGATAGATAGATAGATAGATAGACAGACAGACAGACAGATAGATAGATAGATAGATAGATAGATAGATAGATAGATAGACAGATAGATAGATAGATAGATAGATAGATAGATAGATAGATAGATAAATAGATAGATAG
>NC_068988.1:6927357-6928104 GCF_001194135.2 Octopus bimaculoides
AGCAATGCCATCGCGCTTCAGGACGAGTTACTGCAACAGTTTGGGTTTCAGGGGCCCACAGCTTTTTAATATTCTTCCAAAGAGCCTGTGGAACCTGCACAAAGTAGATGTAGGGGTTTTTAAATCAAAGCTGGACCTCTTCCTGTCGAGAGTCGCAGATGAACCTACCTCGCGGCAGGAGGTGCAAATGAGGGCTGCTAAATCAAATTCCATTCTTCACCAAGTGCCACAAATTGTAAGAGGCTCCCTGTAATAACAGTGTAGCAACACGGCGGTGCATCAGCATGGCCGCAGCTCTAAGCTGAAACTATAGTAAAAAAATAAAAATAAATATATATGATTAAATCCGAAGGCACTCCTGGCGATTACGTGTGTGGGTACCGTCTTTGTTAGAAGGTATACAGAGGCAGGTAATTTATCGTGTAAACTGCAGTGCCGGTGGCACGTAAAAGTACCCACTACACTCTCGGAGTGGTTGGCGTTAGGAAGGGCATCCAGCTGTAGAAACTCTGCCAGATCAGATTGTAGCCTGGTGTAGCCATGTGGTTCACCAGTCCTCAGTCAAATCGTCCAACCCATGCTAGCATGGAAAGCGGACGTTAAACGATGATGATGATGATGATGATGATGATGATGATATATATTACCTGCCTCTGGATACCTTCTAACAAAGACGGTACCCACACAAGTAATCTCCAGGAGCGCCTTCGGATTCAATTATCCCCTGGTTGCTTAAACACTTCAGCC
>NC_068988.1:6928347-6931392 GCF_001194135.2 Octopus bimaculoides
TATATATATATATATATATATATATATATATATATGGGAGGAGGGCTGTGTGTTGTGCATATCATGTGTATACATGTACACATATACCGCCAATTTGAGCATGTCTTTACTATAGCTCCTGGATTACCAATACCTTGCGAATGAATTTGGTTTTTGGAAACTGTGAAGAAGCCAGTTGCATATGTATGTATATATGTACATATGTATGTATTTATATATGTACGTATGTATGTATGTATGTATGTATGTATGTATGAATGTGTATATATGTATGTATATGTGTATATATGTATGTATGTATGTATGTATGTATGTATGTATGTATGGTATATATGTATGTAATGCAAGTATATATGTGTCTCCAGCCCGCCATTTCACAACCGTTGTTTGTTTGTTTGTTTGCGTCCCCATAACATAGAGGTTTGGCAAAGAGATTCAGAGAATCAGATGCAGATTGAAAAAGTTCGTAGTGGGGTCGATTTGGCCTTCAACTACATATAATTTACAGGACCCGTTTAACAATATTTTCAAATCTAGGAATACAATTAAATGCTCTGAGAAATATCTTAATATATATTTTACATTTAATGTTGTTTTCCTATAGACGCAGTGGAGGCGCAATGGCCCAGTGGTTAGGGCAGCGGACTCGCGGTCTTAGGATCGCAGTTTCGATTTCCAGACCGGGCGTTGTAAGTGTTTATTGAGCGAAAACACCTAAAAGTTCCACGATGCTCCGGCAGAGGATGGTGGCGAACCCTGCTGTACTCTTTCACCGCAACTTTCACTCACACGTTCTTCCTTTTTCTGTTGTACCTGTATTTCAAAGGGTCAGCCGTGTTACACTGTGTCACGCTGAATATCCTCGAGAACTACGTTAAGTGTACACGTGTCTGTGGAGTGCTCAGCCACTCGCACGATAATTTCACGAGCAGGCTGTTCCGTTCATCTGATCAACTGGAACCCTTGACGTCGTAAGCGACGGAGTGCCAACCTATAGACGCAAACGTGGCTGTGTGGTAACAAGCTTGCTTCCCAACGATATGGTTCCAGGTCCAGTGCCGCTGTGTGAGATGTTTGGACAAATATTTTTTTGATATAGCCCCGGGCCGACCAAAGACTTCTGAGTGGATTTGTTTGACGGAAACTGAAAAATGCCGGTCGTATGTGTACGTGCGTGTTTGTGTTTGTGTTTTCCCTCACTACCACTTGACAGCCGGTGTTGCTGTGTTTACGTCCCCATAATATAGTGGGTCGACATAAGAGACTGCCACAATAAGTTTCAGGCTTGACAAAACATAAGAACCAGTGTCGGTTCATTCGACTAGAAAATTTTTCAAAGCGGTGCTCCAGCATGGCCGTAGTCAAATGACTGCAACAAGTAAGAGATAAAAGATATAATTAGACGAAGATGACATTTAAAAAGAGTTTATCAGCGCCCAAAAAAACGATATTAATTTAAGAGCAACAAAACGTCAGACATGTGAGAGGGTAACTGACCTTCACGAGCTCTAAGATATTTAAAAAGAAATAATGATAATAATAATAATAATAATAATAATAATAATAATAATAATAATAATAATAATAATAATAATAATAATGATAATAATAATAGCATGTGAAAAAAGTGATATATATATTAGTTATGAAATTACCATTAAGTGGCTATTCGTGGGTTCAAATTCCATCTGCGTGTTATAAAGTTATTGAGAATCAGATGTGAAAGTTATTAAGGAGATTATGGTATGGGAGTGGGGTAAGGTTCTTTCTTTCTTTCTTTTGTCAGGAACAATTAGTGGGTGCAAAATTATAGAAGGAAATAGTAATTAATGTGAATAATTATTGAGGCGCACGCATGCAGAGTCAAGCACGAATATAGACAGGATCGTGTATATGAATAATGACCAACCAACGAAAATACAGTAATAACAGTCATGCACTCAGCCACACACGGACATTTATAAATATGTATGTATGTGCAGTGTGTGTGTGTGTGTGTGTGTTTGTGTGTGTGTGTGTGTGTGTGTGTGCAGGGCATTGCACTTATGATCATAAAATTGTGGTTTCGATTCTTGCACCGCGCATAACATTCTGATCTTGAGCAAAATACTTAATTTCGCGTTGCCCCAGTCCACTCAGCTGGCAAATGAATAACCCTGCGACAGAGAAACACACACACAAACACACACACACACATACACACACACATATGCACACACACACACACACACACACACACACACACACACAGAAAGATAAAAAGAGGCAGACACGAAGAAGAAGGAATATATGGAGAAGAAAAGCGATACGAAATAACTCCTATAGAACTCACAGAAGCGTTGGACACCGTGAGCGGGAGTGGTCATTCTGGGATCATTTAAAGACTAGGGTACCCTTAGACTTTAACATCTTACCATATGAAGGTCGCTGTGGTTAAATCAAACCTAACAACGAACCCTCAAGACCCTTTCCAATAGGAAACGGTATAAAGCAGGGTTGCATTCTCAGGCATATTCTCTTAATCGTAAGGGCCACAGAAATATTCTATGAGAAACGTGGTATTTATATTCCATACCACACTAATCCCATACTAAATCTCTTGAACAATTCATCCGATGCCGCCCCTGTTGCAAACACAGAGCCAAACTTTTGATATATAACATCCCGCTTTTCACAATCGCTACATCATGATTTCGATTCTCAGACTGGGCGGCGCGCTGTGTGCTCTTGAGCAAGACACTTCATTTCATGCTACTTCAGTTCCCATTTCCGATCAGGGGTGGTAGTCATGTTGGCCTGCTCACCTAGCCAGCGGGGGATGGGGTCGTTCGAAGGTTAAAACGACGTAAAGCGCAATGTAACCAGTGATGTGTAACAACATCTGGTAGGCTGGTCGGTCATGTGATCACGTGATCTATCTATCTATCTATCTATCTATCTATCTATCTATCTATCTATCTATATATATATATATATATATATAGATATATAGGGCAGGGAGAAGCAGGTTCCTGCTAATCCCTGTATATTTATGATTATATATAT
>NC_068988.1:6931573-6934027 GCF_001194135.2 Octopus bimaculoides
ATATGTGTGTGTATGTACGTATCTGTGTATGTATATATATATGTGTGTGTATGTGTGTATGCGTGTATGTGTGTGTCTGTCTGTATGAATATATCTATATATATACATATACATATATTTATATGTATATATATATGTGTGTGTATATATAAATATATATATATATATATTATATATATGTTTATACGTATGTATGCATGTATGTATGTATATATATCTACATATAAATGTATGTATGTATATATATATATATATATATATATGCACATAACCACATACATACATATAGCATGTATGTATAGAGTATGCTTCTATGTATTTTCAGCGTTAATACACACACACACACAAACTAGAGCTCCCAGGAAGGTAAAGTCAGTTAAAGAATACCAAGAGAAAATGGCGGAGAAATTCTTTCTGAATGTCAACGAGTTATTAAATGGCTAAAAGAAGCTTAATGTAAGAAAAATGACAAAATCCCGTGATGTCGATTTAATTGTAAATTATTAAGGGTGCCCACCCGGATGTCAATGCCGTGATCTCTATGGCCTTTTTAAACCTACTTTCTGTCACCTCTCGTTCTCTCTCTCCCTCACTCTCACCTTCTCTTACTCTCTCTCTCTCTCTCTCTTTCTCTTCTTCTGTTTATTTCCCACTCTTAGCCCCTCTCTCTTTCCACACACGTGCGTGTGTGTGTGTGTATTTATAAATGAACACAAAACCATACATACTCACTCACACATACACATACACACACACACATGCATGTGTGCATGTACCTGTCTAAGAGTATAAAAGCTATGTGTATGTGTGTACATCTGTAATTTTTATATATGGACTGTTTAGTGTGTGTGTGTGTGTGTTTCTATACAAGGCAGAATTTTTAGAGTACGACGGGGTGAGTACGGGCGAAAGGAGACGATAGGTCGCAGCTGTTTCGACGCTGAAGATATGGCACAGCTGACTGGCTCTTTAACCTGTTTTGACGACAGTAATTTTTGGCACACACGCGCGCAGAAATATATTCATGAAGATACAAGTGAGTGAAAGTGGGAGAGATATCTATATTTCTTTATTGCCCGCAGGGGTCTAAACACACAGAGGACAAACAAGGACAGACAAAGGGATTAAGTCGATTACATCGACCCCAGTGCGAAACTGGTACTTATTTAATCGATCACCGAAAGGATGAAAGGCTAAGTCGACCTCGGTGGAATTTGAACTCAGAGCGTAGCGCCGGGCGAAATACCGCTAAGAATTTCATCCAGCGTGCTAACGATTCTTATTTCTTTACTGCCCACACGGGGCTAAACATTGAAGGGACAAAGAAGGACAGAGAAAGGGATTAAGTCGATTAGACCGACCCCAGTGCGTAACTGGTACTTAATTTATCGACCCCGAAAGAATGAAAGGCAAAGTCGACCTCGGCGGAAATTGAACTCAGAACCTAACAGCAGACGAAATACCGCGAAGCATTTCACCCGGCGAGCTAACGATTCTGCCAGCTCGCCGCCTTAGAATAAGCAAAATAATAAACAAATTTCTAAATACATAAATAAATAAATAAATAAATAAATAAAAGAAGCAAAGAAATTAGTATTTTTTTTTTAAATATACCTAAAAAAATAATATTATCCAAAGCATATGAAACACTTGATAATAATTATTTTTTCACGCTATTATATTTTTTAAAAAATGTGAGAAAAAAAACATGAGCATAATATTGGTGTGACATGAATTCCGAACCTCGGGGGTGGAGCAGTAGTTATTTATTTATTTATTCATTTATTTACTTCTTTGTTTGTTTGTTTGCTTGTTTATTTATTGCCTTTTATCAAGGTCTTGTATAATTCAAGTCTCCCTCGTCTCTGTTAAATTTATCAAAAAACATTATCTTTTTGACTTCAGAACTTCAATGGCGAACGTCGAATTCAAACGAAGTCGACAGGCCGCGGCGACACGTGCGAAGCCGGGAAAATGTCCATATATATCTCTTGAGGAAGGAAGGAACAGCGTTGCATTGCATAACGTTTGCGAACGCTCGCAGCTAGAATAATTCATCTAATTCCTGTTCATTTATGTATTGCGTATGTATATGTGAATGTATGTATATTCATATGTATACATATGTATGTGTGTAAGTATATTAAAAAACATACCTACAAACTTGTACACACACAAATACGCACATACATACATACATACGTATATACATACGTACATACGTACATACATAGGCGTCAGAGTGGCTATGTGGTACGTAGTTTACTTCCCAACCACAAGGTTCTGGATTCAGTCCCACTGCGTGCCACCTTGGGCAAGTGTACTCTACTATAGCCTGAGGCCGACCGAAGCCTTGTGAGTGGATTTGGAAGACGGAAACTGAAAGAAGCCTGTCGTACATCTCTCTCTCTCTCTCTCTCTCTCTCTCTATATATATATATATATATATCTTTT
>NC_068988.1:6934494-6936259 GCF_001194135.2 Octopus bimaculoides
TATATGATTACGCGATCGTCAGTGTAAATCTTTTTCTGTGTTATTTTATATCAGCATTCATTTTATATTACAGAGGGGGGAGTGGGAAGAGGCGTTTTTTATTGTTAGGTCTTTGTTTCGGCTGTATTTTGTTGTAATATTTGTTGTTGTTGCAGTTTTGGCACCCTCACATTGCTTTGGTAGAAAGCGTTCAATAAATGATCTCTCTCTCTCTTTTTTCTCTCTCTCTTTCTCTCTATATCCTCTCTCCCCTCTGTCTTTCTCTCCCCTCTGTCTCTCTCACCTCTCTGTCTTTCTCCTCTCTTTCTCCCTCTCCTCTCTCTCTCTCTCTCTTCCTCATTTTCCTCTCTAATTCTATCTACTACATCCCTCCTATTTCACCTATCTCTCCTTCTCTCTCTGTATCCCGCCTATCTCTCTCTTTCTCTCTGTCCCCTCTCTTCTACTTCTCTCTCACTCTCTTTCGCTGTCCCAGTTACTCTTCCCCTCCTCTCTCTCTCCCTCCCTCATTTTCCTCTCTAATTCTGTTACTTCCTTTCTACTTCGCCTGTCTCTCTTTCTCCCTCTCCCCCGCTTCTCTCTTTCTCTTTCTGTCTCTGTCTCTCTATCTCTCTCTCGTTCTCTTTCTCTCTCCCCACTCTGTCCTACCTCTCCCTCACTCTCACACTAACACATAATTTCTTTTTTGTTATTTCTTACCTTTTTATTTAAAATTTAATCTCTCTTGCCTTATTTATTGCAATATTTATTTATTCATATATTTATTCATTTATTTATTTCGTTCCATTACGAAGGATTTTTCAACTGAGTGCCAAATCAACTACGGAGGTTCGTAGGTGATAAAAATTTTTAGATCTATCTTTGAAGTTGCCTTTCATGGTCGCAATGGAAGTTCTTTCTCGCTATATAAATGGATGCATTTCGTTTCCTGCTTTCACATTGCAGCAGAGGTGTTAAGAGCGAAAGTGTTAACAAGCGCACGTCAATGTGGTTTCATGCAATCGCTAAATCGAAGGACAAAATGTGCTGCGGTATCTTTTTACCGTATTTGTAAGTCTTGGGTTCAAATTTCCATCTAAATCACTTCTGATGTCTGGGTTCGATAAAATAAAGCACTTGTCAAATGCTGGAACTCGATATTACCGAGTTCACGATAGTGGCACTCCGTCGGTTAAGACGACGAGGGTTCCAATTGATTCGATGATCAGTGGAAAAACCTACTCGTGAAATTAACATGAAAGTCGCTAAACACGCCACAGATATGCGTAGCTTTGACGTAATTGTCAAGAGATTCACTGTGACACAGAATAGGACAAGGCTGTCCCCTTGAATTACAGGTACAACACATTTTTGCTAGCTGAATGGACTGAATCAACGTGAAATAAAAACGCTTCACCGGGAATCGAACTCATGAACTTACGTTCGTGGGCCGAATACTCTGACCATTAAGCTGCGCACTTTTTCTACAAAATATGAGCCCTTTTGCTAATATGAATGCAATATGAATGCAATACGAATTCTAATATGAATGCTAATATGAATGCAATGTGAATGCTAATATGAATGTTAATATGAATGCTAATATGAATGTTAATAAGAATGCAATGTGAATGCTAATATGAATGTTAATATGAATGCAATATGAATGCAATACGAATTCTAATATGAATGTTAATATGAATGCAATGTGAATGCTAATATGAATGTTAATATGAATGCTAATATGAATGTTAATATGAATGCAATGTGAATGCTAATATGAATG
>NC_068988.1:6944537-6946751 GCF_001194135.2 Octopus bimaculoides
TGTGTGTGTGTGTGTGTGTGTGTGTGTGTGTGTGTGTGTGTGTGTGTGTGTAGATAAATGGAGAGAATGGGGAGAGCGAGTGACATAAGTGGATGTAGACATGTGTATATATATTTATGTATATATATATATGTGTATACTAATATTATATATACACACACAATCACACAGTGTGCAGTGAATAAACTGTCGTCTAAATTACGCAAAAATTAAAATAACATGGGCATCTCATTTTAACAGACATATTTACTAAAATCGCATAAAAATATCTTGAAATACTAAAATGTAAATTTATTCAATAAAATCAACATTAGCTTCAACAACGGCCTCCAGGTGATTATAGAATCTTCTGCAACTCTATTGGATGGTCTCCTTGTTTAAGTTGGTGAATACTGACATAATCCTTGCCTTGAGTTCATCTTTGGTGTTACAATTTTTTTTTTTTTTTTTGGTCTTTCGCACAACTGCATCCCACGCATAATAATCAAGGGATTGCAGTCTGGGGAGTAAGGTGGCCAGATGTTAGGGGGTGATATGGTTGTTGAAATTGTCTGACACCCATGACTGTTGCCCGACATAGGATCTTCCAGCAGCCTCTCTCTTGACCCAGGGCAGCACTACCTCCTCCAAACACATGATGTAGGCCTCCGTGTTGAGTCTGAGACCGGGTAGAATGATGAATGGAGGCACAGCGTCGCCATCACTAGTGATCACTCCAAACACCAGGATGTTGACTGGATGTCTGGAAATGCCTGTCTAGCTCTTGTAAACATATAATTATTCTCGTGAAATACATTCACTGATTTCAAAAATAGAAACAATCCACTTCTAAATCTCTCAGAGAGATTTATGCAGTAGTGATACGATAAAGTAGTTGTATGCTGTCAACTTAATGTGACAGTCGCATGAAGGGAATAATACTACTGCTATTTAGCCCTAGGAAGCAGCACCGCTTCCTGTCAGCCTTGACACACTTCCTGCATCGAGAGACCAGTTTCTGAGTCATTGCTCATTTTCAGTCTTCAGTATATATATATATATATATATATATATATATATATATATATACTCACAAGGTTTCCATCTACTAAGTCCACCCACAAAGCTTTGGTCGGTCCGTGGCTATAGTAGAAGACGCTTGCGCCAGGTGCCACGCAGTGAGACTGAACCCGGAGCCATGTGGTTGGCAAACAAGCTTTTACCACACAGCCACGCTTGTATGTATAAGTTTGCGTATTTGCGTACATTTGTATCTTTATTTCTGTTTCGAAATTCTTAGAATTTCGAAGAATGGAGGTGTGGTTCATAGAGAACAAGAAGGAAAAAAATCACGATTAATGAAATTCAGATGATATCAACGGCAGAGGGTTAAAATTTGCATTTTAGATAAGGGTTGCATATTTGTATTGTTCTGCACAGAGATAAAAATTGTTTGCTGGTCGTCTCTTGTATTTAGGGGGAAAAGCCGCAAGCTTACGAATAACAGTGTATGTTTTCATCTGTATGTATGTATGGACACACATATACACACACACACAATCACGTACACACGCAAGCACTTCCCCATCTATAATACATGCATGAAATAGCTGTAAGTCGAAATAAGTGTGGTGTAATGTGAAAGAAACGTAAAAGTAAGGAAGAAAGAAAGAACGAAAGAAAGAATAAAAGAAAAAAGGAGGAAAGAAAGAAAGGAAGGACGAAAGAAGGAAAGAAAGAAAGAAAGAAAGGAAGGAAGGAAGGAAGAAGGAAAGAAAAAAAGAAAGAAAGAAAAGAAAGACAGGAAGAAAGAAATAAAAAAGACCGCCAGATAAGTGGAGAGGCAAAAAGGAAAGAGATGACAGATTCCAACATATAAGCACTTAGCTTTGTAGAAAACCACAGCACGTATAAACATATACACGTACATGCATACACATACATATACATACATATATGGATTACATATATATATATATATATATATATATATATATATATATAGTGAGAGAGAGAGAGAGGGGGAGAGAGAGAGGGGAGATTTATATGTATATATATGTATATATAAATATGTATAGAGAGATTTATATGTATATATATTTATATATGTATATATGTATGTGCATACATACATACGTATATATATGCGTATATGTATGTATATATATACACTAATATATATAGATTTATGTGTATATATATACATATATATATATATATATATATATATATATA
>NC_068988.1:6947076-6948200 GCF_001194135.2 Octopus bimaculoides
TGGCTGCAGTAAATACATACACACACACACTCACGCATATGCGTATTTGTATATTAATATATATATATATATATATATATATATATATATATATTAATATACATATATTCCTACACACGCACACACAGAGACTCATTTATACATACATACTTGTTTATAAACAATTACATGATTTAATACATATATATGTGCACACACATATACGAGGTCTGATCCATAAATATCCGGGCTGTTGTCATAGTAACGAAGCTAAAGAGCGCAAAGTGAAGCTGCTACGCAAAGACTGACCTTGAACTCTGCCGTGCATGCGCACTAGGTTTTAACGTTCTCGCTCACTTCTGCTGTTTACAGCAGTACTTCGAAGAAAGGTGTGTAGCGTGTGATAGTCGCATTGACCATGACGGAGAGTGTTGTCATGGCGACACCTGTTCAGAGGCTAGCGCAAAGTTGCAGAAAGTGTATGGAGAGGAGTGTATGAGCCGCACACAAGTCGACGAGTGGTTCGGATGTTTCTAGGATAGCCGAAAAAATGTCGATATTGACGAACGTCCTGAACTGAGAAAAACATCGCAGATGCGCGTGCAACTTTTAGGGGAAATCGTCGAATCACCATCCGTGAGTTATCAGAGGATATGCAGATTAGTTGCGGTTCAGTTCAGTCCATTATCACTGACGATTTGGGTATAAGACGCGTGTCTGCCAAATTTGTGCCACAACTGCTTTCATCTGACCAAAAAGACACTCGGATTTCCATTGCACAAGATCTTGATTGTGCCGAGAACGATGAAAAATTTTGAAAACTTTACGAAGGCAACTATCTCTATCATTTTCAATGCGACGATCACATGCTACACACCTTCCTTCCAAGCACTATCGTAAGCAGCGGAAGAGAGCTAGAACGTTAAAACTTAGTGCGCATGCACAGCAGAGTTCAGGATCGATTTCTACCAAGCGATTTCGCTCTCCGTGCTTTATCTTTGATACTTATTGATCAGACCACGTATATATATACATATATATATATATATGCATATGTGTGTATGTGTGTGTGTATTATATACACACACACACACACACACACACACACATATATATATATATATATATATATATATATATATATA
>NC_068988.1:6950489-6951054 GCF_001194135.2 Octopus bimaculoides
ATACATACATTCATACATTAATGAACGAATGTACATAAACATATATATACATACATGTATACGGGTTATATATACATACTTATATATATATGTATGTTTATATCTATATTGTGTGAAAATGGATGTCATTTTGTATGTGTGTGTGTGTGTGTGTGTGTGTGTACAGAAAAATAAACGTATATATAATCGTGTGTGTATGTGTGCGCGTGTGTATGCGTGTGTGTGTGTGTGTGTGTGTGTGTGTGTTTGTGTGTGCATGTATGTATATATGTGTATATACACAGATGTATAGACATTCTCTTTACTTTTTTTACTTGTTTCCGCCATTTGATGGCGACCATACTGGAGCACTGCCTTAAACGTTTTTTTTTTCAGTTGAAGAAATCGACCCCAGAACATACATCCATACATACATACATACATACTGCGTGGCACCTTGTGTATGTGTCTTGTAGCATAGCCTAGGGCCGACCAAAGCTTTGTGAGTGGATTTGGTAGATGGAAACTGAAAGAAGCCCTTCGTGTATATACATATATATGTATATATATATATATATATATATAT
>NC_068988.1:6956457-6959744 GCF_001194135.2 Octopus bimaculoides
CACACACACACACACACACACACGCAAACTCCACCCGCACACATATGTTCGTAGTTTTGTGTTACCTTTTTGCCTTGAATGGGCAAAGTCCTCTGGCGATGCTGACCGAAGAACGCTGTGTAAAATAACGATTTCAAATTTTAGCACAAAGCCAGCAATTTCGGAGAATGAAGGAAGGTAGTCGATTGGATCGCTCTCAGTTCTCAACTAGTTTTTACTATAATGTCCCGCAAAGGATGAAAAGTAATATCAACCCCCGACGGCTTGATGCTGTGGAAAATAATCTTCTTTCTTTTATCGTTTACTTGTAGTCGTTTTGGAGATTCATGATTCAGTAATTATTTCGGTTTCCTTCTGCTGGTTTATTTTTATTTTACTCAGCTATCCCCTTATTCTACCGGGCGTAACCTTGAGACACAGGGCTTGTTTGAAGCTTAGACAACCGTCTGGCTCACGTGAAAGCAGGTCTTATCCACGCTATAGTGGGCTTGCGTACACTTGTCTAGGGGTTAGCCCTGATCCCAGATTTTTATGCTTTGTGCGCAGAAATATCGTTTGCAGGTTCCTTGACAGCTGATATCGTACCAAATCAGAACAGATCTGGGAGATGTGGCGAGTGAGAGTAACTCCGTATTCCCTAAAAGTCGAGATCTGTCGAGCTAGAGGCGTTTAATGCCATGGTCCTGGCTCTATCTATTATAGCGCTACACTATGAATAGGTATATGCAGTGATGTTTCTTCATTTATTCCATAACATCTCTTCATTTATTCCACTCCAGCATCGGTTTTAGTCACCAGGTAAACGGTCGCATAATTCTTACTTCAGCCAACATAATGGCGTCGCCACACGCATCAATCAGAGATTCCTTCAGTTGTTGTCCGAAGAATATAAGAAAAACTCTTGTATCTTTAACAATGGAGAGACATGTGGCTTTTTCCCTCGATATCTATTAGCTCAAGCAAGGTGGCATTTGTCTTGGTCACGTATTTCTACCGTATATATCGTTTCTCTGCTAAGTAATTCATGCTCAAAGCTTCTCTTTAGCAGGCAATACAGGCGAAAAGACTGCTGGCAGTCTTCTTAACTGTAAAACAAAAGGCAATATATTTGCTCATAAAAATTGGTTAGCTTAAAACTTCTTTCTTGTATTCTTCTTTATTTATTTATTCTTTATTTATTTGCGTTTGCTAATATTGTATTAATGTTGCTACAACTGTTTTTCTTCTTAGTGTTTTTAACCGTTTCGTTCCAATTGTTCTAACGATATTTTTAAACGCTAAAATACATATTATAAAGAAGAAAGTGATATTTCAAACGCAATATAGCCATGAAAACAGCAGAAAGATTGGGTTTTCTTACTCTGTCTGATAAGACGGAAGAAAAGTTGTCAACAGACCTGTCTGTTGACTGCTTCTGTTTCTTTTTTATTCCAGTCTTTCTGCAATTTTCACGATTATACTGCGTTCGAAATATAGTTTCTTGTCTATAATACGACACACGTTCGACGATTCTAAAAACAAAATAAAAATTTTGTTTACATATTTTTCTGTGCGATGTGTGGATCATTAAAGAGAAATTAATTTTTGTCTGCTTGTTCACTCTCTATTTACATTCATAGTCAGGTTTTAAGAGGGTGTAATTTTGAAGAGAAGCTGTCTCGATTGAACTATAAACAGACACAAGAAATAAACAGAGTTATTTATAAAAGGACAAAGCATGTCTCCGACGTTACCGGGTGTGATTCCAATGCGCTCCAGGAGATTTACGGTTGAAAATTATCCAAAATGAAATATCTTTATTTCAGTTGTATTTGGTAAAAATCCAGAATTATTGGAGAGAGATGTAAGCAAGTCTGCTCAAATGGTAATGATAATAATAATGATAATAATAATAATAATAATAATAATAATAATAGTTATTATTATTATTACTATTATTATTATTATTATTATTTCTACCATAGGAAAAATTTGAACTCAGAGCATAAAGACTTACGGAATGCCGTTAAGCATTTTGCCATGCATGTTAACGATTCTGCTAACTCTCAACTTTAACAACAACAATAATAATAATAATAATGATAAATGCCCTGATGCAGTACTTGGCCGTGGCTCTCATGGCTTCTGATCTTAACTGATTGGAAGTGTTATCATGTACATTGTTTTGTCGTGGTCGTGGTTGTAGTGGTGATGGTCGTGGTATTGCTGTTGGTGATGGTGGTGGCGGTGGTGTTGATCTTGTTGGTGGTGGTGGTATTGGTGGTAGTGGTGGTGGCAGCGGTAGTGGTGTTGGTGGTGGTGGTGGTATAAAGTATATCAATACTTATGCATTCTAACAAGTTTCATTATATGTACATTCATGAAACTAACACACACTCGCACACACACACACACACACACACACACACACATACATAATTATATGCACAAACACATGCTTCAATATATATAGATATACGTATATATGTAATTATACGTATATACAGATATATGCATGTGTGTGTGTATGCGGCTCAATGTATGCGTGCGTGCGTGTATGTGTATGTGCATACACCACCTTCCACACACACTCACACACGTATACACGCACACACACACACATACATACATACATACAATCATACAGGAACCAGTCTGGGACCCAACACAGAAACAATTATTGACAGATATGAATAAGCTGGGCATTAAAAAGAAAAAAAGGGCCAACACCAGGTGTACCCTGTATTCATTGAACAAAAGAACAACAAAATCATAATTAATTGATTACGTCTATACATACATACATACATACATACATACATACACACATGTGCTAGTCTGAATGGCTGCGTGTGTGTGTGTGTGAATGGTGTGTATTAATTTATCTCTAGTGAAGTGAGAACGAGTCGATTGTCTGACCTTTCTTTTCATTACTGAAATTTCTAGTGTTTTTTTTTTTTTTTACTTTTTCTTTCGTTCATGCGTTTGTCGTTTAATTAGGGACCAGCTCCTATTGATATTGTTTATTTAGGGAGTAAGAATTGGGGTAACTATAAGGTTAGGGTGTTTTCTATGGAGCTCTTAAATGGATCAGTGAATTGGAATGGATCTAGCCAACGTCGTTTTCTATTCACACACACACAAGCACACACACACACACACACACACACACACACACATACACACACTCACACACACACACACGCTCACACACACACACTCACACACTCACAGACGCATGCACACGCGCGCACACAATCACATACATACACAAATATATGCACACACGCACACAAACAATGCGCACA
>NC_068988.1:6962619-6963525 GCF_001194135.2 Octopus bimaculoides
ATATATATATATATATATATATATATATATATACATACATGTATACATATATCTATACACATATACATAGATACACGCATACACACACATATACATACATACATATACAAATACATATAGACACATACACAGATGCATACACATACACACATACATGCATACACATACACACATACATACATACATATTCCTAGTAGAAAGTGATGACGGAAAAGAAATTTATTATTTTTAACCTTCTGTTTTTCAAAGCCAAGGAAGCGTCTAATTAAAGAAATTAATGAGTCTTGTGAATAAGCGATTAATTAATTTGCTGTAATCAATGGCGGTGACTCTTGAACTCCAACCGTTGCTTTATCGATTTATTTTAATCAACTTACGCTTTGATCATCGTTTTATCAAGCATGTATCTTCAACTGTGTCTTCACATCTGAGGTCATCCAGCAGCTAACACTCGTAGAGATAAAGTGCTCTTGCACATTGAATTTCAGAGATGGCGATTTCGATCTGCAGCCAAACCGCTTCTGATTTTCATTTTATTATTTTTGTTTATTTCTATTGTATTCATCTATTTATTTTTGTTAGACGTGTTTTGCTGTGTTTTCTTTTTTTTTTTTTTTTGTAAACGTGTTTACTTATTGTTTTTCAATGGCTTGTTCAGGCGATTTGTTTGTTTCGTTCTTCGCCGTCTGTTCCATATGTCGGGTTTAGCTAACATACGCAAGAATAAAGGCTAACATAACACAAGAAATAAATAACATAACATATAAAATAAGTTTTAAAAAAAGATCAATAACTAAAAATATTTCGAAAAACACAAGAAACAAACGCAAAACTAATTGAAGACAAAAAATATTCGAATAATTCACTGAAAATACTAAAATTATCATGACTTTTTTTTTCTTTTCT
>NC_068988.1:6964090-6968610 GCF_001194135.2 Octopus bimaculoides
AACCCGCTACAAGGAGTAGTTAAACTCCAAACCACTATTAGCGGTAATTTCGAAAAGGAATGAAAAATAAAAACATTTAGCATCTATTTCCTGGTCCATGGTTTCAAGCTATCTTCAGCAAATAAAGTAATTTGCTAGGCGAAGCTCTCATCAGCAGGAAAGCCAAAGATTAACATATAAGATTAACATATAAGCCCGAGGCAATACAGAACATGCCTCGTGCTTACATGTTATGATTTTTCAAATTCACCGCGCAAGCGCAGTTTTTTATCGGCAGCAAATAGAAATTAATGCCGATTTTCTTCCAAAATTAGCCAAAAAATTATTATTAATAAATATCAGGATAGTAAAAAAATTATTTAGAATTTTTTTTTACCACCAGTGGCCTAGCGTGTTGAAAAACTAGCCAATAGACTATATATTATTCATTATAAATACAGTATACATTTAACCACATACGAGATGGCCATAATAGGACATCTAACCCGCTAGAAGGAATAGTTAAAATCCAAACCACTATTGGGGGTAATTATAGCCATCTCTTATGTGTTTAAATGTACACTGCTTCGGTCGAAATAAGACTTTGGTGAAAGACCCTTATTTTAGAAATAACACACAGTGAGATCGATCGCGGAACCTTGTGATATCGATGCGAACATTTTAATCACTTGCCCCCATTATGTCCACACTTCTTTCGCATTCTACACATTGGTCATCAAAAAACTTTGGTAAAACGCACTCATCAAAGATTCCACGTGTAGAATCGATCGCGGAACCTCGTAATTTCGAAGCGAAATTCTTACCCACTCGGCCACATTAAGTCCATATATTGTTCGCATTCCACACATCGGTCATGAAATAACTTTGGAAAAAGGCACATATTTAAGATGCCACGCGTAGAACCGATCATGAAACCTCGTGATTTCGAAGCGAAACTTTTATCCACTCGGCCACATCAAGTCCATACATTTTTCGCATTCCACACATCAGTTAACAAAAGATTTTGATAAAAGGCGCTTATCTAAGATGTAGCGCATAGGATTAATCTCGAAACCACGTGATTCGAAGTGAAATTCTTATCCACTCGGCCACGTTATGTCTATGCACCCATCACATTCCACAGAGTTTTCCTCTAAAATCGTTGTTGAAAACAGCACTTAGTATTCTAAGAATTAGAAAAAATGCAAATATTTGACATGTGTTAGAATATGTGCGTGTGTGCATGTATTTATGTATGTGTGTTTGAGCGTGCGTGTATATGTGCGAGTGTGACTGTGTCGATGGATGTCTATGCGTATTTGTGTCTGCGGGTAATTGTATACGGAACAAAGAGTGATACGGAAAAGAGAAAAGAGAGAATATGTTTAAGAATTAGAGTTAAAGATACAGAAAGAACTGTGTGTGTGCAAGTGTGTCTGCTTTTGGAGGACGGTGTTTCTGTGTGGCCGAGGGTGTGTGCATGTAGAAGTGTGTGTATTGGTAAGTGTGCGTGTGTGTCTGTTTGTTGTTTAGTGAGATCAAACGAGCTTGAGTCATCAATCAACAAGTGAAAATTAAAATATTTCACAAAATAATATAAGTCTGTAATCTATAGCTACCAACTCACGCTCACTGAAGAAAAAAAGAACAAATTTTCTCCCTTTTTCTTTCTTTTCTATTTCTCTTTCTTTTTTCTGTATTTTTTGTATTTTTTGTGTAAAAATATGATATTGTTTTGGAATATTTTACGTTCCGTAAGGCGGCGAGCTGTGGAGTCGCAATGGCCCAGTGCTTAGGGCAGCGGACACGCGGTCGGAGGATCGCGGTTTCGATTCCCACACCGGGCGTTGTGTGTGTTTATTGAGCGAAAACACTTAAAAGCGCCACGAGGCTCCGGCAGGGGGTGGTGGCGATCCCTGTTGTACTCTTTCGCCCCAACTTTCTCTCACTCTTTCATCCTGTTTCTTGAGTATCGCTGCGATGGACTGGCGTCACGTCCAGCTGGGGGAGGGGGGAGCACATACGCCATAGAAACCGGGAAACCGAGCCCATTAGCTTGGCTAGGCTTTAAAAGGGCGCAAAAGAAAGAAAAAGGCGACGAGCTGGTAGAAACGTTAACACGCCGACAAATTCATGCATAAGCCTGGCTCCATATTGTGGTCTATGGACATAACCAGGTCGGCTAAGTTGTTGTGAGAAATTAACAAACCTCATAGTATACTTCTCCAGGTTCCGCGTGACCCTCTGGTGTCGTTTTATCAAAGTGCTTCCAAGCCTTATATAGCTTAGGATCTCACCAAATTTGAATCCGGTGCTGGTTGGAGGTTAGGAAAATATTTCAGTTTTGAAGAATTTCTTTTTCGCTCTTTTTTTTTTTATTACTTTTTGTCGTCTACATTCCAATAACATGTTAATTCTTCAAAAAAGCTATTTCCAGTTGTTGCTGATCTGGTATAAAGCACAAGTGCGCTCCATGGGCCGCAACAGATGTTGCACTCACCAACATTTTAAATCGCATT
Organism: Octopus bimaculoides; assembly: GCF_001194135.2. Lineage (NCBI taxonomy): Eukaryota > Metazoa > Mollusca > Cephalopoda > Octopoda > Octopodidae > Octopus > Octopus bimaculoides. The sequence continues at coordinate 6,966,589 of NC_068988.1, forward strand.
CTTTCAAAGCGCATTTATCTTATGAGTAAAATTTTACTCTCTAATACACGCCTTCTCATAGCGAACAGATGCACCAAAGTATGTTTTTCTATAACCCTACATAAACTGCAAGAAATAGCAGCTAAATCTTCTTCAATCTTCACCATAACAATCTTTTATAGGAAGGATATTTTGCCCTTTGATAACATACAATTAAATTCTAAAAATAAAATGTGATTTTCACGGACATTTTCTTTGACCGTTGGTCTGTTTACGTTTGTTTTCTTCCATTTTCTCCTCAATCTTTCTATGTATCTCTCTCCTACCCTCTCCCTCCCTCTCTCTTTCTCCCTCTCTCTTTCTCCCTCTCTCTTTCTCCCTCTCTCTCTCTCTCTCTCTCTCTCGCTCTACCTTCACTCTTTTCTCGAAAGTTACTACAACAGCTGTTTATTTTTTTTGAATAAGCAAGCTGTGTACCACACAGCATTCTTAGGCCCACCCGATTCACTCGTTACTCCTATTTCTGCTTCTCTTGTCATATATTTTAATGTCTCACCCACAAAAAAACCCTCTAACAAACATAAACACTTCCCCCTCTGAGTAAAATACACACACACACACGCACACACACACACATAATGTCCACATCATACTTTTTGCTTCCAAACATCTCGCTACAGGAATTCAAGTTAAGCAAAGTCGCAGGCGTTGCAGAGGCGCAAGTGTAGCTCTATGGCAAGAAGTTTTCTTCTCAACCACATCGTTACGCGTTCAATCCCACTCCGTGGAACTTTGGTCAAGAGTGTTGGTGTTGGTGCGCTTACGTCCCCGTAAATCAGCAGTTCGGCAAAAGTAAACGATAGAATAAGTTCGAGGCTTTAAAAAAAAAAGAAAAACAATGAATGACGTGGTCGATTTATTCTGCGAAAGCCCTCGAAGGCGGTGCCACAGTATGGCCGCAGCATCACAACTAACAGATTCATCATCATCATCATCATCATCATCACCACCACCACCACCACCACCACCATCATCACTGTCCTTCTAATTGGTGTGTTTTTCTGTCCGCCTTTGTATCGTCTTTCCGTCCGAACGTTTAATTGTCCTCTGTCGCGTTTTTGTTCCATTATATATATATATAAGATTGTCACTAATAGTAACAACTACATTGCGAGAAATAAGAGTCAAAGACCCTTATAGCCACAACCATTGCATAAGTCTATGTTCTGACAGGTGAGTTAACCGCCCCATATTTTTCTTTTGTGGTTTTATATTGACTCTAGCTACGTATATACATATATATATATATATGTGTGTGTGTGTGTGTGTGTGTGTGTGTGTGTGTGTGTGTGTGCGTGTGTGTTTATATATATATTTGTCTTCATGCGTGTGTCTTTGTCCACCACGACCACTATCTGACAACCGTGTTGATTTCTATACGTCTCCGTAACTTAGCTGTTCAGCCATAGAGATGGATAAAATAAGAAAACTGGCTTTAAAAAAAATTAAGTAATGGAGTCGATCTGTTCGACCAAATAAAGCTTCGAAGAGGATGCCCCAGCATGGCCTTCGTCCAAAGACTGAAACAATTACATGATAAAACATAAATGATATCTACCAAGAAACGAATACAACATGGTAGACATTAAGAAGAATAGGGAAAAAAATGGTGGAAATCTCGAGTGAGAGAATGAAGGAAAAGTAACGCTATGTATTTGATGGAGGAAAGGGGGGAAAAGCAGCAACGATAGAATAAAAACCGTAATGGCGTCTATGAAACATTAGTAACAACTGTTTTCTCTAATTTATCTGAATGTCTTAAGTAGCAACATCTGTTGGGAATAAACCAACCATCGTATGTGTGTGCATTTGTGTGTGTATGTGTACGTACGTGCATCCAGAAATATATACAACTGTACATACAAGTGTATACTATGGATACGTACCGACATATATACATACATATATACATGCATACATATATACATATATATATATATATTATATATTTATATATATATATATATATATATATATATATAT
>NC_068988.1:6968991-6970987 GCF_001194135.2 Octopus bimaculoides
GAGAGAGAGAGAGAGAGAGAGAGAGAGAGAGAGAGAGAGAGAGAGAGAGGGAGAGAGACAAACATATGTACATGTGTATATAAACGTAATATCTTTATTAAAGATTTAAGTACTTTCTTTAAAAACGTCGAGCTAAACGAAACTTCACTATACGGAATCATTATATCCTCAAGATATATGCTTTTTGTAAGAGAGATACCAGCCGAAATGAGGGTGATAGACGTTTGGATATTCTCGAAATTTTGAAAATCTCGTTGAGTTTATCCAGCACGAAGATTTGGGCCTTGGTTTCGGAGTCAGCCATCGACTCACGGTTTGTCACTTTTTATGACAGTTTCATAATCGAGAGAAATGACTCCCAGTACTTAATTTTTAAAGCCTGGAGCTTATTCAATGGGTGATGTTTTTTGTTTTTTTAAATAAACGGCTAACTTACAGAAGATTAAACAAACCAAAAATGGTTGATAAGAAATGAGAGATGGACAGAGACAAACATATATACATATGTATAAATACATACAGAAAAAAAAAAACTTACGATATTTCAAACAAAACGCCCAATACAACGGAAAACAAAACACCACATTTTGCATTCGTTAATTGCCTGATATTCACACGCACACACACACACACACAGATAAAACATGTTATCAGTTTAATGTATTTCTCAAACCAATCTGCAGGCAGCCACTTCACACGGTGATGTTTGTAGCCATTTGTATGAAACACATGCTTCCACTCTCCGCGCTACCGGGTTACACCGTTTTTGCATGTGCTCGTAACTTGCTTGTGTGAGAATGTTGCCACTTGAAACTCGGCGTTAAAATTCGAACCATCTGCACACAAACCTTGAGCAGTAGATGCCATCAATCATCATCATCATCATCATCATCATTATTATACTATTTTTTACTCTTTTACTCTTTTACTCTTTTACTTGTTTTCAGTCATTTGACTGCGGCCATGCTGGAACACCGCCTTTAATCGAGCAAATCGACCCCAGGACTTATTCTTTGGAAACCTAGTACTTATTCTATCGGTCTCTTTTGCCGAACCGCTAGGTTACGGAGACGTAAACACACCAGCGTCGGTTGTCAAGCGATGTTGGGCGGACAAACAGACACAAACATATACACACACATACATATGCATATACGTATATACGACGAGCTGCTTTCAGTTTCTGTCTACCAAATCCACTCACAGGGCTTTGGTCCGCCCGAGGCTATAGTAGAAGACACTTGCCCAAGATGCCACGCACTGGAAATGAACCCGGAACCATGTGGTTGGTATGCAAGCTACTTACCACACGGCCACTCCTGCGCCTATATCATTATCATTATGATTATTATTATTATTATTATTGTTATTATTATTATTATTATCATTATTATTATTATTATTATTATTATTATTATTATTATTATTATTAGTGCAGCGAGCTGACAGAATTGTAAGGACGCCGGGCGAAATACTTAGCGGTATTCCGACTATCACTACGTTCTGAGTTCAAATTCCGCCGAGGTCGACATTGCCTTTCATCTTCACCATAAGACCCAGGCCTTGAGCCTATGACAGAAAGGATTGTTATTATTATTATTATTATTATTAGTAGTAGTAGTAGTAGTAGTAGTAGTAGTAGTAGTAGTACTAGTTGTAGTAGTAGTAGTAGTAGTAGTTGGAGTATGAGTAGTAAGGCGGCAAGCTGGTGGAATCATTAGCACTCCGAAAGAAATGCTTAGCGGCGTTTCATCCGCACTTACTTTCTGCGTTCAAATTCTGCCACGGTTGACTTTGCCTTTCATCCTTTTGAGGTCTATAAAATAAGTACCAGTTGAACACTGGGGGTCGACGTAATCGATTTACCCCCTCCCACCGAATTGCTGACCTTGTACCAAAATTTGAAACCGCTATTATTATCATCATCGTCATTACTATTATTATTATGTTTTTTCCTTCTTTCTTCAAATTTTCTTCCATTTCTCGCCGAGTGTTT
>NC_068988.1:6971087-6971579 GCF_001194135.2 Octopus bimaculoides
TAGTAGTAGTAGTAGTAGTAGTAGTAGTAGTAGTAGTGGTGTTGATGGTGTTGCTGGTAGTAGTAGTAGTAGTAGTAGTAGTAGTAGAAATTTTCATGGAACAGTAAATAGCATGAGAAAAATGTATTGTGATATTATTAGTTACTATGTGTGTGTGGGAGGGATGGTGGTAGTGCATGGGTGTGAGTGTGTGTGTGTGAATACGAGTGTTTGTGTGTGTGTGTGTAAATAAGAGTGTATATGTGGATCTGGTGTCCCTTGTAGTGTATGACTATATCCGGGTATGCGTGTAATAGCGATACATGTATGCTTGTGTGTGTGAGTGTATGATGAGAGACGTTGTGTATGTGTACGGGTGTCTATGTATGTGTGTGTGTGTTGTGCATGTGTATGATAAGCTCTGTGATACTGTGTGCGTGTGTGGTGATGAGTGCATGTGTGTGCGTGTATGTATATATGTATATGTATGTATATATATATATATATATATAT
>NC_068988.1:6972690-6975248 GCF_001194135.2 Octopus bimaculoides
TTTTTTTTTTTTTTTTTTTTTTTTTTGTAGATTGGGTAGGCATAATTCGCTCCTGTATTTTTAATCTCAGTATTTAAACTACGCATAGTACTGCTGTAGTACACATGCTGCATACACTCCTACAACACCGTTTTCTTGACGTGCTATAAGGGCAGAAGTAAATCTGCCTTCAACTCAGTCGCATGCCTGTGTTTCGCTTTTTTTTTGTGTGTTTTATTACATAAAGATCACCAACTGCCTGCCCTGAGTAATTACTGATGTTATGTGCCTGATATATACGCTATATATATATACCAATACATACACTCATGTGTAGGTGTACACGTCTATATAAACATGTACATGCATATTTCTTCCAATAAGTATAAGTGCGAAAGAAAATCAGACAGCAAATTCTGTTTAATACTTGAGTGGAATTGGAATATACTTGTATCTATCTAGAGTTCTAAGCATTGGCTAACCGTTATGCTGTTGTTGTTGGCACTCCGTCGCTTACGACGTCGTGGGTTCCAGCTGATCCGATCAACGGAACAGCCTGCTCGTGAAATTAACGTGCAAGTGGCTGAGCACTCCACAGACACGTGTACCCTTAACGTAGTTCTCGGGGATATTCCAATTCCCTACTGTGGATGTGAATGGAATTATAATAGAAGACGGAAACTCAGCTTAACCTGTCGACCTTCCAGGCGCTGATAAAATAGAGTATCAATCACGTACGGAAATAAGATTAATATTCTTATAAAATTGAAGGTGACGAGCAGGCAGAATCATTAGAACGCCAGGTAAATGCTTAGCGGTATTTCATGTCTTTGCGTTCTGAGTTATGAGATATGAAGACGTTTGATGTAAGATGGGAGGAGGTCACAAACGATCGCCCACGCTGGAGACAAATGCTGCGAAAGAGGATGAAGCGAGAGGAAGAAAAACACGAACTCGTCACCCCCCCCCCCAAAAAAAAAGCGCACTCGACGAAAGGATAAACCAGTAGCGCCGGCGGACTGTTCCTTCAAATGCAGTCGCTGTATACGTGAGTGCCACTCTCATTGAGGGCCTCAACAACCGCAGCAGGCATTGAACCACCATCAACAAGTGAAACATTTTTTTCAGGTGCAGATCCATGGTCTCGAGAGAGTTCAAATACAGCTTTGCCTAACATCGTCATCCTTTCTGAGTCGGTAAAATAAATACCAGTTAAACACTGGAGTCGATGTACTCGACCTTCCCTTACCCCGAAATCGCTGGCTTTGTGCCAAAATTTGAAATCAATATTCCTATAATATACCCTGGACGTGAAACGGAATTATTTTTATAAGACAAAGATTAGCAATGCTTAAAACAACAACGACGCCAACGCGAAAATTTCCGAGTAGTTGTTCGGCATGCTAAAAATAACAGCCAAATCTCACTCGAGCCATTCCTTGTCATTTTACAAAAAACATAACAATGGCTAATATAGTCATATGGACACAATACCTGAAAATAAATTATACTATTGTATGATCGCAGCTGGATTTCTGTTTGATCATAGCTTTTTTATCGTGACTGACCAGGGGCTAAAAGCAGAAATGCTTGTTGTTCTTCAGTATGGCTTTTTGCTGCTGCTGTTGTTGTTGTTGTTGTTGCTGCTGTTTTTTTTTGTTTCTTTTTTTCTATTTTTTCTTCCCACGGTCGTCCAAAAATACACAGCTGAACATAGCTCATTCCCTCATTAAAGAGTCTCATTTACTTGCTCGGACATGTGTTTATATTTATCAAACGTAATCATGTCATTATTGTAATTATCAGAAAAGAAAAACAACAACAATACCCAAAAACATACAGAAATTCTAAACAATAACAAAAAAACAAATATCCGAATATTATAAAAACACAAAACAAAACGAATACAAATCTCAATTGTTGTAATTCTTGAATAATTGCAGCAAGTTCTATTATGGTAATAGCCTTGTGTTGATCAAATACTTTGTACAACATTGTTAATAATCGTGGGAAGAAAAAAGGCATGAATGTTACAAATTCTTATTAACTGTGGTCTATAATTCTAAAGTTTCATACCCACGTGAGCATAACAAAATATTAATCCATCCATTAATTCATTAATCCATTAATCCATTTATTATTGAAATATTTCAGTAGAAAGATCCGATGAAACTAGTTCTGGTCTTCGTCAGTAGACACTTGTATGTGTATATGTAAGTATCTGGAGGTTTGTGGGTGCCATAGCCTAGTGGTTAGGGTGTGGTACACACGATCCCGTGCACCTGTTCAGGCAGGGTCAATCTAACGGAGGGGATTGGGATTATGTACAACACAAACATTTTATCGTTATACAAAAAAAAAAAAAATTATCAAGAGAGACAGAGACAGGCAGAAACAAGGGAAATGCCCCTTGTATTTGAATACTATGCAAATATTCTTTTAAAAATCTTTTCATTTAATTTTTTCAAAATTTAATTGTTTTCCATACTTACAATTGAAGAAGTCTCAATGACCGAAACCGGTACTGAAATGTTTTTTTATAAAATTATTTTAGCATTTTCTCCTTTGACTTTTTTTTC
>NC_068988.1:6975579-6978237 GCF_001194135.2 Octopus bimaculoides
TGAAAAGAAAGCATTATTTTAACATGGCGCACGAACATTTTCTTCAACCTAATAATAATAATAATCCTTTGGGGGAAGGAATTAAGTTGATTTCATCGATCCCAGTACGTAACTGGTACTTAAGCAAAGTCGACTTCGGCAGAATTTGAACTCAGAACGCAGCGACAGTGGAAATACCGGTAAGTATTTCACTCGGCGTGCTAACAATTCTGCCAGCTCGCCGCCTAATTAATAATAATAATAATGATTATTATTATTATTATTATTATAATTATTATTATTATAATAATTATTATTATTATTATTATGAGGATGATGATGATGATGAGTATTGTTATTGCTGTTGTTATTATTATTATTATTATCGTGGGAAAGTCATGAGCATTACACATTCTCATTAATTGCCTTATATAATTCTAGAGCTTTGTGTCCGTGTTAACATAAAGCATATTCATGTATCCATTAATCCATTAATCCATTAAGCCGTCCATTATTAAAATAACCTTGTATTGCTATAACCATTTGTTACTTTGATGATGATGGTCATTATCATCATCGTGACGATGACGACAAAACGAAAAGAGCAATATTTATTATTATTAACAATAGCCATCATCATCATCATCATCATCATCATCATCATCATCGTCGTCGTCGTTATTATTATTATTATTATTATTATTATTATTATTATTATCATCATTATTATTATTATTATTATTATTATTATTATTATTATTATTATTATTATTATTATTATTATCATTATTAAGGCGGCGAACTGGCACAATCGTTAGCACGCCGGCCCAAATGCTTAGCGATATTTCCTCTGTCTTCGCGTTTTAAGTTCAAACTCCCACCGAGGTCGACTTTCGCTTCATCCTTACGGGATCAATAAATTAAGTACTAGTTGCGTACTTGGGTCGATCTACTAGCCTAGCTCCCTCCCCAAAAATTTCGGGCCTTGTGCCTATAGTAGAAAGGATTATTATTATTATTGTTGTTGTTATCATTATTATTATTATCATTATTATTATTATTATTAGGGCGTTTTAGCTGGCAGAATCGTTAGCAGGCTGGATGAAATGCTTAGCGGTATTTCTTCTGTCTTTACGTTTTGAGTTCAAATTCCGCCGAGGCCAATTTTGCATTTCATCCTTTGAGGGTCGATAAATAAAGTACCAGTGAAACACTGGGGTCGATAAAATCGACTTATCACCTGCCCCAAAATTGTTAGCCTTGTGGCAAAATTTTAAACCATTGTTATTGCTGTTGTTGTTGTTGTTGTGGTAATGGTGGTGGTAGTGGTCGTGATGGTGATGGTGGTGGTGGTCATTATTGTTCTAATAATCTATCTTACGATGTTGAATGATTATGAGAAACGCATGAACATTACTAATTCCTCATATTCTCAACATTTGTACATTAAAACTCATCCTTGTATAATAATAAAAAAGGGAACAACTATATTATGCATTCCTCTATTCATAAATTCCACAGATTATGGTAATCCCATTGTATTAGTAGAAACATTTCTGTTATGTTCATGATAATAATCGTGGGAAAGGCATGAACGTTGTAAATTCCTCATATTTATTCTTCTCTGCAAATCTTCTTATGTATGTAGATAGAAAACAAAGATTTCGGCCTACTGTCCGTTAATCGACTTATGGTTTCCTCCTTCGAAATCGTTTCTCTCTTTCTTTTTCTTTTTCTTCCCATCTACCTAACTATCTATCTATCTATCTATCTATCTATCTATCTATCTATCTATCTATCTTCTTCTCTTCTTCTTCCCAAAAAGAAAAGCTCTACTTTGTATTTTGTCCCTTCTGTATTCAGTCCTGTGTGGCCAATAAAGAAACATGTCTGTCTATCTATCTATCTATCTATCTATCTATCTATCTATCTATCTATCTATCAGTTTGTCTGATAAAAGAATTGATGTTATCTCGGGAGAAATACTATAGTAAAACTTGCCTATCAACAGTATACATACGTTATATAGGCTACATATATGACTATTATAATTCGATAATATCACAATTGCGCATTACCAGATTAAATATTTTACTATTTTTGTCTAAATTGTTTAGTTATAAGATACATTTGTTTTGTTTTTAGCTTGGTTTTCAAACTTCCCTCCAGACGCCACTGTTAATGTTTTAACTTATTAAGGTGACGAGCTGGCAGAACCGTTAGCACGCTTGGGCAAAAGGCTTAGCGGCACTTCGCCCGTCTTGTACGCTCTTAGTTCAACTTCCGTCGAGGTCGACTTTGCCTTTCATCATTTTGAAGTTGTTAAAATAAGTACCAGTTGAGTACTGGGGTCCATCTAATCGACTTACCTCCTCCCCCGAAATTGCTGGCCTTGGGTCAAAATTTGAATGCAGTATTTTTACATTTTATACATTTATGGACAGGAGCAGGAGTGGTTGTGTGATAAGAAGCCTGGTTCCCAACCACGTGGTTCCGGGTTCAGTCCCATTGCGTGTTACCTTTGGCAAGTGTCTCCTACTATAGCCTGGGGCTGACTAAAGCCTTCTGAGTGGATTTGGTTGATGGAAACTGAAAGAAGCCTGTCGTATATATATATGTATATTTCTATATATATGTATATATGTGTCTATATATATATATATATATATATATATATAT
>NC_068988.1:6978685-6979762 GCF_001194135.2 Octopus bimaculoides
TATATATATATATATATATATATATATATATGCAAGCGCAAACTCACTCACACACACATATATATGTACGTGTGTATAGATGCGTGTGTATGTACGTGGGTGTGTGATTGTCTAGCAGTATGTTAAATATTTACACATGTCGCTTTAGTTAGAAACTTACTCAGCGCTTATGTAAATCTTTCCATTGTCATCTATTTTTTGCTTGTGTTTTTATTTTTATTTACATTCCTATTATATTCATTTATTCACGCATTATATTGATTTATTCATTAAGGAATTTCATTAAATTTTAATCGTTGTTCGTCTTTCAAATTATATCATTCTCTCTAATTAACAGTCACTCATTTATCCTTCTTTCACTAACCTTCTTTGGACATCGTCCTTTCTTCTCTGCCTTTGATCTCTCATGCTATATTTATTCTGCTTGAGTCATTTTCTTTCATTTTATTTCATTTATTATCCTTCAACATCTTTCTTTTTGGACACCCAAAAACTATAGGTACAAGGCCCCGAAATTTTGGAGGAAGCGGAGCCAGTCGATTAGATCGACCTCAGTACGCAACTGGTAATTAATATATCGCGAGAGGATGAAAGGCAAAGTCGACCTCCGCGAAATTTGAACTCAAAACGTAAAGACAGATGAAATGCTACCAAGCATTTTACTCGGCGTGCTAACGATTCAGCCAGTTCACCTTAGTAATGATAATAATGTTAGCAGTTGTTATAGTGAGGCGCAGAAGTGACTGTGCGGTAAGTAGCTTGCTTACCAACCCCATGCTTCTGGGTTCAGTCCCACTGCGTGGCACCTTGGGCAAGTGTCATCTACTAGAGCTTCGAGCCGACCAAAGCCTTGTGAGTGGATTTGGTAGACGGAAACTGAAAGAAGACTGTCGTATATGTATATATATGCCTATGCATGTTTGTGTATTTGCCACCCCCCCAACATCGATTGACAACCCATGCTGGTGTGTTAACGTCCCCGTAACTTAGCGGTGCGGCAAAAAAGACCGATAGAATAAGTACCAGGCTTACAAATAAGCTCTGGGGGTCGATTTACTCGACTAAAGGCGGTGCTCC
>NC_068988.1:6981153-6982471 GCF_001194135.2 Octopus bimaculoides
ATATATATATATATATATATATATATATATATATAGAGAGAGAGAGAGAGAGAGAGAGATAGGGAGAATTCACAAAAAAAACAAAGGACGAAGACAGGTGGTGTAGAAAACAAACAGATGTATTAGTATAACGCTCGGGAAGTGAAAAAGTCTTTAACGTTTCGAGCCTACGCTCTTCCACAGAAAGGAACACAGATAGAAACAAGGAGAGAAATATATATATATATATATAAATTTCAGCCCCTGACACAAATTCAGACCAGAGAAATCGTGTCACTAATCTCTGTTCTTCTTGAATGCACACTGTCAGCGGAGCGGCAATGTTTACACTGTAACACAAGAACGAAAACTGAAAGAACAGTTAACCCACGATAATGTAACCACAACAGTACCACCTTTAGCAGGCGAGGACAATGCGGCAAACCTACAGGAAGTATTGGTGAAACTGCTGATAACTTTTCACTGCTCCTAGTTTATATATATATATATATAAATATATATCGTATGTGTGAGTGTATGTGTGTGTGTGTGTGTGTGTGTGTGTGTTTGTGTATCTGTGTTTGTGTGTCCCCCACACCATCGCTTGACAACCGATGCCGGTGTGTTTGCGTCCCCGTAAGCTAGCGGTTCTACAAAAGAGACCGCCGATGGAATAAGTATTAGGCTTACAAAGAATAAGTCCTGGAGTCGATTTGTTCGACTAAAGGTGGTGCTCTAGCATGGCCGCTGTCATATGACTGAAAGAAAGAAATGAGTCAAAGAGTATATAAGGATAATAGTTTGGGATTTTATTCCCTAATATTATTATTATATATATACATATATATATTTATTTATTTATTTATGTGTTTCAGCCAAGTGGCTGCGGTCATGCTGGTGCACCACCGTGATTTTCACGTTCCTTGCATGGCTCTTCTCCCCCACCTGACATGGTCCAATCAAGAGTTTTGATGGCACATCTGATGTATAAGAGAATTTGACATATATATATAGAGAGAGAGGGAAAGAGAGAAAGAGAGGCAAGTATGTGGATAAACAAATTAGACACATCAAATATCTTCAATATAGAGGCATGGCGATTCATAATAATGTTGGTAGAATAATTCTGACTCTACCAGCATTATTATTATGGATTGCGGAGCGCCCCAAAACAGCAGTTGGATTTATAACACCATTCTTCTATCACTTTAATCTTCTCAGTCGTTTGGACTTATTAATATAAATATTTATATATTTATTCTTTAAAATTCATCATCTGAATGTCTCCACCTTTTGCCTTCTCTCGTTTTACATATATATATATATATATATATATATA
>NC_068988.1:6982669-6983757 GCF_001194135.2 Octopus bimaculoides
TATATATATATATATATATATATATATATTGTATTTGATTTATTCAATATAATTAATATATTAAGGCAGCGAGCTACCAGAAACGTTAGCACGCCGGGTGAAATGCTTAGCGGCATGTTGTCTGAGTTCAAATTCCGCCGAGTTCGACTTTACCTTTCATCCTTTCGGGGTCGATAAATTATGTACCAGTTGCATACTGGTATCGATTTAACAAACTGGCCTCTCTCCAAAACTTACGGGCCTTGTGCCTAGAGTAGAACAAAATATAATTAATATATTTGATGTATGTAATTTGTTAATTTGCATAATTACTTCTATATCTGCTCAGCTTGATGCCCCATAGCTTTTCTCCGCCTTGTCGAATGATCCCCTGTAAAGACATCGGAGTCTCAGTTTGAATCCTTTGGGTACTACACATACGCACACGCACACATTGCGTCCTTTTGACCTTCGAATGACACCACCTTGTTTCCTAGGCGAGCGGCCCAACATACTCCACTCATCGAAAGGATGACTGGGGAGGCGGGGGATTTTGAGAGTTTTGCTCCAGAACACAAAGCGTCACCCCGTCTGGGAATCGAACTCACGATCAGGCGATCATGAGAGTAAAGCAGCCTAACCACTACACTAAACACACACACACACACAAAATCATATACATTACTACGTTTGCTCCTAAGAGAGTGTGTCACCTATTACATTTCATACGGATATATACATACATGCATACCTACAAACATATAAGTGTATGTATGTATGTATGTATGTATGTATGTATGTATGTATGTATGTATGTATGTATGAATGTATGTATGTATGTGAATACCAATGAAATATGATAGCTGGCACAATCACATACGAGCAAACATGCATAAGATACAATGTCTCAAATAACATTTGTATTATTTCTGATGTGATCGCATGATTGAAACTCGAGTCTACGAAACCCAAATTTAATTATGTCAACGTTTGTAATACACTACTGTCGACCTCAGATGTTCATAACTTGTTACTTGCCAATCATTACAACGAGGTTGTTCACATTACATGTGTGGTTATACATACATATATATATATATATATATATA
>NC_068988.1:6984323-6987972 GCF_001194135.2 Octopus bimaculoides
ATATATATAGGTTGTTAACATTATGTGTGGTTACATATATATATAGAAAAATATTGTGGTTCACCTATCACGATTTATTATTAAGCTTACGTAGATTCCACCGAAGTGTGGTTTTGCATTTATAATAAAATAAATATATGCAAATTATAAAAATAATTTTGAAAAATATGCAGTACTGTTTCTACTTCGCGGATTTTTACCTATCGCGGTGTATGTATGTATGTATGTATGTATGTCATTATTCAGTTTATTTCAAGATTTCTTGCCAATAGAGGAAGAGCCAGTTTCTAACCTAGATCCAAGGCCTCCTCATTGCAATTTCATAATCAACAACAGGGTATTTTGTATATAGACAAGCATATATATATAAGTAAGTATGTGCAGATGTGTATGGTTGCATCTAAACATGGTCATATCTAGCCATGTTCATATATATTAAAATGCTAAACTTCTGCAAAGTTTTACAGATTTTTACAGTTCCAGTGATTGATTGTATCTGTAGTTTCCGAATTAGCTTTCTCCTTTCTGTATGTATGTATGTATGTATGTATGTATGTATGTATGTATGTATATATGTATGTATGTATGTATGTATGTATGCGCGTATGTGTGTGTTTGTGTGTGTGTATGTATATTGGTGTTTTTTCAGAAAGAGCATCGACTGCGATGATAACATAAGTTTACGAAAGAGAAGGAGAGAGACACAGACACAGACAATCAGACAGACAGAGAAAGAGAAAGAGAGATTCAGCACTGTACATGGGACCCCAATGTGTTCTCTTCACATTCACTTCTTAACAAAATTTTCTTGACTCCTTCTAAAATATTTTAAACTGTCTTCATTTCGCACTTTAAAGATTTTGCAAATATACCCGTAAGTAACCTTATCACATGAGCAAAGGTTTTGTCGTATCACTTACGTCATCTTTTCGACATTTTTAATATATCTTTTGCTGACAACAGAATTATTTATTGAAATTCGTGCTTCATATTGTTTACACTACATATCTGCGTGCGTGCACGCACCGCACGTATGCATGCCTGCGTGTTTGTATGTGCGCAATCATTTTGAAAGAATGCGGATCCTGTAAATGAGGCGAACGCCTACAATAAGTTGCAAAACAGTGCACGGCCTATCCTTTACCAATCTGCAAGTGCAGCTGCTGATAGTCATGTGTGCACCGCGCAGACTGTAACCATTTATGTGTGGCTCGGCGGGCGATGAGAAGTGGAAAATCCTTTTCTCTTTAAAAGCGAGTCGCCATATCGCGATAATCATTCAAACGGTTATGTGTGTGGCTGTGTATGTGTGGTGTGAGTGTGTGTGCATGAATGTATGTATTATATATTATTTATATTATTATATATATAATAATATAAATAATATATAAATATATGCATATGTACATACATATATGTGTATATATACATGCATATATATGGGTACAGGACATTAAAAAAACGTGAACAAAATGAGAAACGAGAACATAAAAAACAGAAACATAGAAAACGAACTCATAGATATACGTATATACATACGTTATATATTTTTTGTATATATATGTGTGTGCTTTTGTGTTTGTAAGTTCAAGTGCGTTCGTACAGTAATCCTGCGGTTCACCTATGGCGCGCTCAGTACACCGCGGATTTTTCTGGCTTAATACATATAAATTTATATCGCGGACTCCCCAGTATATCGCGGGTTTCTACGGCCGATAGGCATTTATATATATATTCTTTTTAGATTTTAATTATTTCTGTGGGAAGTTTTGGAAAGTGACACCCGCGATAGTCGAGGGATTACTGTAATCGCTATTGTTAAAGTAGGTAACAGCAGATTAAAACCCCTGTCCGTATGTAATTCTAGGAAGCTCATTTCAAGCAGAAATATTCGTAAGAGTGCAATTAAAGGACATGATATTCCAAAATGTCAGCTGAAATGTAATACGGAAACAATATCACATGATTTAAATTTGGTACTCACTAGGTATATATGTGTGATTGCTTTAGAATAAATTCAGAATAGCAGAAAATGATAACGTTTATAATTTTACGGACTCATTTTCCGCCATTTCAATTTTAATAAGACATTCAACGAATTTTTTGTATCTGGTTTCCTTATGTGAATTCGTGTGTTAAAACAAATTTTGTTGTGTCCGGTTGAATTGCCACTCATTTATTTATTTATTTATTTATTTATTCATTCATTTACTTATTCCAGAATGCTTTTCCGTCGCTTCCTTTGCGACCGTATCGATGGATTTAGATGTTGACGGTCACAGTCAAAATTCATTGATACGGTCGCAAATGCAGCGACGGAAAAACGTTGTGGAATAAACAAATAAATAAATAAATGGCAATTGAACCGGCGCGTGTGGTATATCAAAGCACTATGACCCTCTCAAGACACAACAAAATTCAACGAATTTATTATTGTTTTGGAGAAGATTTAAGGATTTATAAAACATTTTATAATAGTAAATTATTTTGAAACTGATAAATTCTTTAATAAGACAAATGATGGTTCTCTTTAGCGAGATCGAGACTGGGGGTAGGCCTGATGGACGTTCAAAACTTCGTTTTCATCATCATTTCAAACCGTCTCTCATTTTATGCGGTGTCCCTTCCAATCAATTGGCATCCCCGTGTGTGATGCTGGAGTGGAGCACATTGAAACTGAACGCGGGAGACTGCATGAAGAAAGAAGTCGTCATCAACACCCTGTGGCCGCGGTTCAGGGTCACTTCAGGGTCACTTCAGGGTCCCTGAGTACCATTGTACATTACATTGTGTTAAACCAGTGGATACACGTAAAATCATGTCAGCCTGGATTCAAACTGCTTAGAAAATACTAGAAGGGTTTGGGTCGGAATTCGAACGCTTTTGATCATAGTTCTGCTGACATTAAGTTAAAATAAACAACAGACAAAATAAGAGATGTGTAGATTTGAAACTGCGCGGTCACTATAAAAATTAACTCCTGAAGCATTTAATATAAACATACGGCAGACATAGAGATCCAAATATTCCAGGACATGCTACTAACATTGTGGTACAGAAATAAATGCTGATTTGCAGACTGCCCATATGTTGAAGTAAGGAATCACACAGGGTTTTGAAAAACATAATGTCTGCTCAAAGAGGTTGTAATCCATGAGAAATGAAATTTCTTTCCTGGAAGAGAAAACCAGTCAAAGTACGAAGACTTAGGAATATATATGAAGGAATGGAAATTGAATCAATGCCAATATTAGTAACTGGGTTATGGGGCGAGCTTGGCAGAATCGTAAGCACGCTGGGCAAAATACTTAGTGGTATTTTCACCCAATCTTTATGTTCTGAGTTCAAATCCCGCCGAGGTCGACTTTGCCTTTCATCCCTTCCGGAGTCAATAAAATAAATACCAGTCGGAGAATGGGGTCAACTAAGCGACTTCTCCCTCCCCTCTAAATTGCTGGCTTTGTGCCAAAACTTGGAATAAATACTAGTAATTGAATCGTAAATAATGAAGTAATGGACATATAAAGACAATTATTTCTCTAACTAACCAAAGATGGAAATAGCATATGCTATTTGCTGATATGCTAGAAATAGCTGTTAAAGCTCATCCAAATTACATACTTTTGTCTTGAAAAATAAGCGAAAATAC
>NC_068988.1:6990722-6992034 GCF_001194135.2 Octopus bimaculoides
TGAAAGAAGCCCTTCGTATGTGTGTGTGTTTGTGTGTGTGTATGTGTGTGTGTGTGTGTGCGTGCGTGCGTGTGTGTGTGTGTGTGTGCGTCTGTGTCTGTGTCTGTGTGTATGTATGTTTGTGTGTGTATATGTTGGTGTGTCTGTGTTTATCCTCTCAACATCGCTTGACAACCAATGCTGGTCTGTTTACGTTCCCGTAACTTAGCGGTTCGGCAAAAGGGTCCGATAGAATAAGTACTAGGCTTACAAGGAATAAGTCTTGGGGTCCTATTTGCTCGACTCACACGCACACACAAACACTAGACAATATGTCGGCTTTGTAAAATCAAAACCGCTGACAAATGGTATAAACACCATCCTGAAGCTGTGACTGAGGGAGAAAATGTGTAGATTCTCTGGGACTTCCCCGTACATACCGACAAGGCTACAAAAGCTAATAAACCGAATATTATTATAAAAGATCAGACAAAAAAGGTGTATTTATTAATTGACATGAGTATTCCTTGCGATCATAATATAGCGACGAAAGTATTTGACAAGATCAGTGAATATAAAGACTTGCTAATAGAAATTGAAAAAATGTGGCACCTCAAGGCGACTACCATACCAGTGATTGTAGGATCTCTAGGAATGATAAGAAAAGGTACTGAAACCTATTTGAAAATGATACCAGGCTTACCACCCCTACAGGAAGTGCAAAAAATCATGCTAACTGGAACGACTCATGTACTGAGAAGAGCATTATCGCTGTGAAAACAACATCCATCCATGAATTTATATGTTAATTCTATTTACGTACATATTTTATCTGTGAATTTGCGTGTGTAAACTGGGAATGCATACAATGAGCTTCTCTGTCCTAGGTGTACGGAAAACACTCGGCGAGAAATGGAAGAGAATTTGAAGAAAGAAGAAAAATAACAACATAATGACGATGATGATGATGATAATGATGATGATGATGATGATGGTGGTGATGACGATGATGACGACGATGACGATGATGATGACGATGATGATGACAAGGATAAAGATGATGATGATGACGATGATGATGATGACGATGATGATGATGACAAGGAAAAAAATTATCATAATCATTATTATTATTATTATTATTATTATTATTATTATTATTATTATTATTATTATCATAATCATTATTATTATTATTATTATTATTATTATTATTATTATTATTATTATTATTATCATTATTATTATTATTATTATTATTATTATTATTATTATTATTATTATCATAATCATTATTATTATTATTATTATTATTATTATTATTATTATTATG
>NC_068988.1:6993256-6994736 GCF_001194135.2 Octopus bimaculoides
GAGATGGTTGTAATAATGGTGGTGGTGGTAGTGGTGGTGGTGGTGATGGTGGTGGTAGTAGTGGTGATGGTGGCCGTGGTCGTGGTCGTAGTTGAGATGGTTGTAATAATGGTGGTGGTGGTGGTGGTGGTGGTGGTGATGGTACTGATGGTGATGGTGATGGTAGTGGTGGTGGTTGTAGTGGTGGTGGTGCTGGTTGTGCTGGTGATGGTGGTGGTTGTGGTGGCAGTGGCAATGGTGGCGCTGGTGGTGGTGGTGGTAGTAGTGATAATGTTGGTAGTAGTGGTGATGGTGGCCGTGGTCGTGGTCGTAGTTGAGGCGGTTGTAATAATGGTGGTGGCGGTGGTTGTGGAGGTGGTAATGGTAGTAATGTGTTCTTGTTCTTGTTGTAGTGTTGGTGGAGTTAATGGGGTGTGTGGGTGTGCGTCTGTGGCATAGGATGGTGGAAGTGATGACGGCAGCAGTAGTGGGTGGTCACGTGTGGGTGGTGATGCTGATTGCGGTGGTAGCGGTGGTGATGGTAGTAGTGAATATGGCGGATGCGATGGAAGACGGGTGACTATGTAACAGTTGAGCTAATGGTGTTCGTTTATTATTATTATTATTATTATTATTATTATTATTATTATTATTATTATTATTATTATTATTATCACTAGCACCTTCTTTCAATTCTGTTTCCATTTCTTGCCGAGGGTCTTCCTGACACCTAGGGCAGAGAAACGTACTGTATACATTGGTAAGCCATTAAAGCAAGCACACCAGATCGTTTATTTACAAAGTCATGTGATAGGGAAAAAGAGGAAGACAGAGAGAAAAAGGTTAATACAATCTTTTGCACTTCCAGCATTGATGATAAGCCAGAGACCATTCTTAAATAATTTCCAGTTCCTTTTTTGATCATTCCAAGTGTTCTTACAATCACTGGTATTGTAACCGTTTTGAGATGCCACATCTTTTTGATTTCGATCAGCAATTCTTTATATTTTCTGAGCTTATCAAATTCTTTTGCCAAAGATATGATCATGTCAATCAATAAACAGACTTTATTGTTTTGATCTTTCACAACAATATCTGGTTTATCATCATCATCATCATCATCATCATCATCATCATTATGTTTTTTTTCTTCTTTCTTCAAATTCTCTTCTATTTCTCGTCATCATCGTCATCATTATCATTATCCTCACCAACATCATCATCGTTATCATCAT
The DNA here is from genome assembly GCF_001194135.2 of Octopus bimaculoides. Taxonomy (NCBI): domain Eukaryota; kingdom Metazoa; phylum Mollusca; class Cephalopoda; order Octopoda; family Octopodidae; genus Octopus; species Octopus bimaculoides. The sequence continues at coordinate 6,994,471 of NC_068988.1, forward strand.
CATCACCATCATCTTCATCCTCACACCACCATCATTGTCATAGTCAACTTTTCAAAAACGGTCATAACAAGTGATGAATCCCGAAACAAAAGGCTCAGTCTTCGCAGTGGAAGACACCCCACCCCCAGCCTCTCCGAGACCGAAGAATGTGAAGACACCGCTCGGCGTTTTCTTCGCCTAAAAGGGGACTGTCCATCGTGGATATGTCCCACCTAGTCCGACACTAAACAAGGAGTACAACCGTGACGTTCTGCGGCGTTTGCGGC
>NC_068988.1:6995540-6996535 GCF_001194135.2 Octopus bimaculoides
ATATATATATATATATATATATATATATATATATATATACAGAAAGGTTAACAAAAGTGATTGAAACATTCAGATAGATTGACATATCGATTGATCGATAAATTGATACACATCGATATATGTATACATATATAGATGTAAAAACATATATATGCACATAAAACTACATATATAGATGCAAACTCAGACACATATCTTTATATTTTAATATTTTGTTGCGTTATATTTTTCGTCGCATTGTTCCTATTCAATAACGCCAAAAGCCAGAATGTTATTGATAATCCAATGTGACCACACTTAACAAGCAGCATGCTGCATCAGTCAATAAGCAACAAGCACAAGCTACCATCGCACAATGACAACTGACTCATAATAATTATTTCATACAATACCTCCAGGCTACATAATTATTATAGCAGTGACGTTGTTGGTATTTCTTTTGTAAGTCTTTCGTAATATGCTTTATCGTGAGTAGTTTTACATTTGACAATGTAGTTTCTTGAAATCATAAAAACTGCCTTTTGCCTTTTGTGTTTAGGTATTGAACTGCGGTCTTGCTGGAGCACTGCATTGAAGGGCTTCAGTCGAACGAATTCCCCTCCAGTACTTGAAAAAAAAATATATATGTATATATATATATATATATGTATGTATGTATGTATGTATGTATGTATGTATATATCTTGCTTATACTTTCGGACACTTTTGCCGAATCGCTGCGTTACGTGTTTGTAAAGAAACCAACATTGGTTGCCAGGCGGTGGTGAAGCACAGGGACAAATACAAAAGCACGCGTGCACACGATCATATACATATACCGACCGACCTACCGACCTACCTACCTACCTACCGACCTACCTACCTACCAACGGGAGCCCCGTATATGTATACATCGATATATGTATACATATATCGATGTTGGCGTGGGCTACCGAATAAGAGTCACATATTTTTACAGATAAATTCCTCTATTTACATTATATATATATATATAT
>NC_068988.1:6997129-6998471 GCF_001194135.2 Octopus bimaculoides
TATATATATATATATATATATATATCAGCACACATACGCCTATATATATATATATATATAGGCTTGGCTTGGATTGGCTGCGTGGTAAGAACCTAGCTTCCCTACCACATGGTTCCGGGTTCAGCTCCACTGCGTGGCACCTTGGGCAAGGGTTTTCTACTATAACATTTAGCCGACAAAAAGCCCGTCGTATATATGTGTGCGTTTGTGCGTGTGTGTGGGCTTGTGTGTATGTGTGTTTGTCTTTGTGTCTCTGTTTGTTCCCACCACGACCACCATTTGGCAACCGGTGTTGGTGTGTTGGTGTCTTTACGTCCTCGTTACTTGGCGTTTCGGCAAAAGAGAGCGATAGAATAAGCACCAAGCTTAAATAAATAAATAAAGAAAGAAAGAAAGAAAGAAAGAAAGAAGTCCTGGAGACGATTTTTTCAACTAAAAGCGGTGCTCCAGCATGGCTGCAATCAAATGACTGAAACAAGTAAAAGAGTAAAAGAGTAAAGAGTAAAAGAGTAAATGCATATTGTCTCAGATTGTGTCCCGAGATTTCCTGCAAGGAACTAAGAAGAAAGATAGTGTTCAATCATCAGTCTCCTCGACAACGGATCTTATGAGGCTGAACGTTTTCAATAAGCTTGGCATGTCTTAACTTTGTTCTTATTTCGTTGTAAACTAGACTAGATATAGCATTCATGTCTAATAGTTCTACATTATGAAAGAGATTCTTTGTCTCTGATTCTTTCACTCGCTCTGTTTCACACTCTATCTGTCAATCTATTTATCTACCAACATACCTGCCGGACTGTATGTCTGTCTATCTATCTATCTATCTATCTATCTATCTATCTATCTATATATATATATATATATATATATATATATATATATATAAATGCCTACCTACCTACCTACCTACCTACCTACCTATATTTCTGCACATCTATCTATTTATCTATCTATCTATCACACCCCACACAGATATACACTCCCGCTTACTCATCTGCTGCTATACTCACACATTTGTGTGTGTGTCTGTATGTGTGTATATCTACATTTGAGGAGATAAATCCTATACATCGATATATACATATATACGCAATATGCATCATATATATGTATATTTATATACATATATACATATGTATTTATATTACATATACATAATATGCATAAACATATATATAATGCATATATATGTGTGTGTGTTTGTGCGTGCACGAGCATAAATCCAAGCACATACATTTACACAGAAAGATGCATTTATGTATAAAAACATGCATACACACACATACACATATATATATACATACATACATACATATATATATATATATATATATATATA
>NC_068988.1:6999490-7000199 GCF_001194135.2 Octopus bimaculoides
TGAAAGAAGCCCGTCGTATATATGTATATATATATATATATATGTGTGTGTGTGTGTGTGTGTGTGTGTGTGTATGTGTGTATGTGTTTCTGTGTCTGTGTTTGTCCCTCAACATCGCTTGACAACCGATGCTGGTGTGTTTACGTCCCCGTAACTTAGCGGTTCGGCAAAAGGCACCGATAGAATAAGTAGTAGGCTTACAAAGAATAAGTCCTGGGGTCGATTTGCTCGACTAAAGTCGGTGCTCCAGCATGGCCACAGTCAAATGACTGAAACAAGTAAAAGAGATAAAGATTATACCTATCGGCTGCAGGAACTCGCGATATACTGAAGGAGTCCGCGATATAAATTTACATATATTAACCAGAAAAATCCGCGGTGTACTCAGTGCGCAATAGGTGAACCAGGATATGACGACAGATTACTGTAATCAATTTAGCCGTCCCCCCACCACCAAAAATTATTAGCTTTCTGCCAAAATTTGCAGTCAATAAAATGGTAGACTTCACAAGAGAGAATCGTCTCCCACTTCGACTCAGTGCAATGTTAGATAACATTGGTTATGGGGTTTTTTGTAGTTTCCGGCTCTTGTTAAATTCTAGGTCATCTTTGATTAAACCGATCTGTGAATAAAGTTGTTCCCGTCAAACACACACACATACACACACACCCATATATATAGATATATACATACATATGTATATATATA
>NC_068988.1:7001389-7002441 GCF_001194135.2 Octopus bimaculoides
GTACTGGGTTCGATCTAATCGACTGGCCCCATGCTCCAAAATTTCGGTCCTTGTGCCTAGAGTAGAAAAGAACATTTCTCCCTTATTCACTCCCATCCTAACTTGATTACTAAAAACTTGGTTAAAGAAAAAAAAAAAAAAAAAAGAATTTTTAAAATTGCTTTACGTATTTAAGAGACCATTCTTTTCTACTCTAGACACAAGGTCCGAAATTTCTGGGGAGTGGTGCCAGTCCATTAGATCGACCCCAGTACGCAATTGGTACTTAATTCATCGACTCCGAAAGGATGAAAGGCAGAGTCTACCTCGGGGTCGATAAGTTAAGTACCAGTAAAACACTGGGGACGATGTAATCGATTATCCCACTCGCCCAAATTTCAGGCCTTGTACCTATAGTAAAAAGGATTGTGTTTGCACAACCTTTTCTGTAACTCTGTCTAAATTTACATAAAAATCTATGTCAATTCTCCAACATTAGAGATGGATAGATTCATTACAAGTCTTCACTACGTAATAAATAGCGATGGTGTGGAGGGGATGTGCGTCGAGTGGACCCCTTCAAGGCTTATACCCATTACTCTAGTATAGCCTTTAGTTCAATGAGTAGAACCAGTAACAGAATATACATACTTGAGTATATATATGTGTGTATGTGTGTATGTATTGTGTGTTGTGTTGTTGTTGTTGTTGTGTGAGCGTTAACTTTGCATAGCACCTGTCTGTTAAACGGCCTAAAATGGATTTCTGGTAGTGTTAGAGTAAAGCACTTGAAGGCGGCAACCCGGAGTTGGGTGCAGCGGTGTAGCTGGACTCAATAACTGACTATACATACATGTGCGTATATGTGCGTATATATATATGTGTGTGTGTGTGTGTGTGTGTTTAGTTTACTCAGCACCTGCTTGTTAAAACGGCCTGAGATGGATGTTTTAGTCTACATCCGATTACTGTCCTCGCATGTGTTCCTTTGACATTTATGTCAGAACTAAGGAAACAGCTGTATCTTATTCTGAGTTCCTTTCATGTTGAAGGGCTTCTTGGCAGAACACCTC
>NC_068988.1:7002936-7004872 GCF_001194135.2 Octopus bimaculoides
TGATGGTTTTGAGTGCGCTACTTCAGGACTGTTGCTTGGCTTTTTGTCATCTTCAAAAGAAACAAAAGAAACGAAATATAACTCCCTCACGCACGGGCCGAGGGTTCGAACCTTGTTTTCGATCCTTGTTTTAAAATGTAGCGTAGCATATTGCATAGTGCAGAAGAGATTGGAGATGGAAAGAACAGAGAGAAAGAGAGAGTGGGGGGGAAGAGAGAGTGAGAGAGAACGAGAGAGAGAGAGAGAGAATGCAAGAATGTAGGTGAAAGAGAGGAAGAAAGTAAAGCGAGAGAGAAAAAGAGTGTGTGTGGTGTGAGGAGCGTGGGTGTTTATGTACATTCTTTTATTCTTTTATTCTTTTACTTGTTTTATTCATTTGACTGCGGCCATGCTGGAGCACCGCCTTTTAGTCGAAGAATTCAACCAGGAATTCAATCCAGGAAGAATTCAATCCAGGAATAAGATATCACCCAAATACCTGATGCACAAAAGGGGCAAAGATGCAGGGAAAAGAGCAAAATATGATCACCGATACAGCATTTGTGGAGTTAACCCCGAAGATATCACTCCCATCATAAGCAGTTGTCCGAAAATGTCATGACAGTATTATCTACCGATGAGACATGATGTTTTCGCTAGGACACTCTATAATGAGATCAGTAGAAAGGATAACCCCAAAGACAAAGAAATAAAAACTACAATATGGTGGAAGTCATAGTCACTCATAATCAGAAGGAGTATTTGTGGAATGTTCCAGTGAAAGCCTCAATGAAATGTAAATACAATAGACCTGGTATAATGATTTGGGTTAGAGAAGAGAAATTGCGTACAGTTGTGGAAATCAGTCGCACAACGGATGTAAATATAAAGCTAAACTTCAGCGAAAAGGAGAATTCCTACGCTGAACTGTTTAGATATTTTACAGTTACTCTATCCAGATTACAAGTTCAGGTTTATAACTGTAATTATTGGGGCCCTAGGATATGTAACATAGTGCCTAAATACTAATCATGAGAAATTAATCTTTTCAAAACCAGGAAGGAGAAAACTGATTCGAAGACTATAGATCCAATCCATCACTGGAGATGTAAAAATCTATAAAACTTTCCAGAAGTTTATCATTTAAATATATATGAGCATGTCTAGACATGCAACTATGTGCATGAGAAGACATGCATAAAACAAATCATGCAAATTTGCACGTATACATGCATGCTTGCCTATTTACAAAGATACCCTGTTGATGTTATTGAAATTGCAAAAAACGAGCCTTGGATCTAGGTTAGAAACCGGCTCTTTCTCTATTGGCAAGAAATCTTGAAATAAAGCTGGATAATGACATACATACATACATACATATATCGATACGTAAGGGTAAAGAAAACCCAGGGAACTGACTATAGGAAGTTTGTAAGTTTCAAGCAGTCCGTGACGGGTACAGAAAACAAAAACTGGGTTGTGTACAATCAGGAAAAATAACAGTAACGAAGTTTCCGTATAGTCTACGGTTAGAAAATAGAATTACCACAAATGCGAAAAAAAAATACAAATTGAGGGAATGGAAAGAGAGAGGTGGAGAGGAGGGAGGGTGGAGTGCCAGAAGACAGGTTGAGACGACCAGAAACCAACTGCACTTTAGGTTGGTTTATCCTTTTGTATACGATTTTTCCCTTCTCCTAGGAGGGGTTTCTAACAAGAACCAGGGATTCTTTATTTCCGGTAGTTCGCATGCTGGTTAACCTATAGCTGAGGCACTAACGGGTGCTACTACTCTGGGTCAGACTAGATCTGGGAACAATACAGGCTGAGAGGTGTTCCCAAAACTCCTCAAAACCCTAGAACTCCCGAATCAGAGCTTCGCGACTGCATGCCGTTTAAAGTCATAACCTGGACATTATATATATATATATATATATATATATATATATATATATAT
>NC_068988.1:7005214-7007017 GCF_001194135.2 Octopus bimaculoides
CATCATCATCATCATCAGTAGCAGTAGTAGAAGCAGCAGCAGCAGCTTTGATTTTAGCAGTAACAACAATCATAGGAATATCGTCATCTTCATCACCATCATCATCTTCATTATTGTTATTATTATTATTATTATTATTATTATTATTATTATTATTATTCCTCTTCGCTTTCCTTCTTTCTCTCCTCTCCTCAAGTTTTACCACTCTGCAAATGCTTAAAAATGTCTAGCACACACATGCACACGCACATGCACACACACACACACACACACACATACACACACACGTTCACACACACACACACACACGCGCACACACACGTTCACACACATACATTCGTTCCACCCTACAAACCAACCTATCTACTCTCACATACACACACACACATAGTGCACACGCTCACACGTCCTATACACACATACACATACATACACACACTCACATCCTACACACATACACACACGCATACATACACACATACTACACGCACGCACGCGTCCTATATTCAAATGCACACACATGCACACGCACTCACACACACACGTCCTACACACACATACACACTCATACTACACACGCTCACACTTCCAGCACACACATACACACACACATAGTGCACACGCTCACACGTCCTATACACACATACACGTGCATACACACACTCACGTCCTACACAAACATACACACACATACAAGACATACATACTACACACACACTCTCACATCCTATACACACATGCTCACACATACACACACACACATACACACACACACACACACACATACACACACATACACACACGTACACACCAATCAATATTGATCGAGAGCGAATTCCTTTGTTTGTCTGTGAATGTTCCTTGCTGCGCAAACATTACGCCTGCATGAATCGTATTCATTAAGTCGATGTACATACAACATATAAAGCGCAGGACAACAACAGCAACAACAACAACAACAACAACTACAACTGCTACAACAATAGCAACAACTACAACAACAATTAATACAATAGCAACAACAACTAGTACAATAGCAGCAACTACAACAACAACAATGCCGGACGAAAGACCAGCAACAGCGGCAAAGAGAAACAACTGCGTTAATAATAATCACAACAACATGCAATATTCATTCAACAGGCAGAACAGAAATGTTGCTAGCAACATCAGCAATAGCAACAGGATGCAACGGGGGATAGCAACAGGGATAAGCAAACCGGGAACAAGTGCAGAGATTGCGACGAATAGAAACAGCAAAGGAGTGGAGGGTGGTGAGGAAACAAGGATGAGGGATAGCAGTAACGCTTCGTGATGATGGTGGTGATGATGATGATGATGATGATGATGACGATGACGATGACGATGACGATGATGACGATGACGATGATGACGGCGAGTATTTCTAAGGAGACTGAGAAAAGGCAACAATCATTTTAAAGGTGAACAGGTTGGCTGAAAACAATGGAATCCAAACCACACACACACACACACACACACACACCAGAGCTCACTGATACATAATACATAATACATAGCGAACATTCTAGAAGACGGTAGTGGAAGTAATGGTGGTTGCGACGACGCAGATTTAAACATAATTGCAGTGTTGTTACAACAGAGTTTTGGGAGTAGCATGTATTATATAAATGTATGTAAATAGTGGTGACGTACACGCCCACGAAACTTTAAGTCATGTGACGTTCAGCTACACTGATATTAAATATATATGTACAATGTCTGCGTATATACATGCATGCATATATATATATATATATATATATATATATATATATATATATA
>NC_068988.1:7008191-7008986 GCF_001194135.2 Octopus bimaculoides
ATATATATATATATATATATATATATAGGCACACAATACAGTAGTTTGTGCGGTAGCAGTTAGCTATAATATTTTCAACTGGACGCTGTGTTCATAAGCAAGGACTAGACAGAAAAATCGAGAAAACCAACTACAGAATATTTGAAATACACCACAGAAAATCTGACACAGAAAGATTATATTTACCAAGTAAATAGAGAGTTAGAGAGAGCTAGAGTGGTTCTGCAAATAAGAAAATTGTTATAAAATAGCCTGTGTATGTCTATAAAAAAATATAAAGTAAAGAAAACAGCTACAAAACAGGAACAAAACAAGCGTTTTTTTTTAAATTTTTTACCAATAGTTTGACATAAAAAGATTGTTTGCTTAACGATAACAGAGAATTAAGGACTTTCTGCAAATAAGAACACTATTATAGAATAACAATAGTGGGACTATAAATATATATAGTTATATATAAAATATATATGTTATAGAATAATATATGGAAAATAAATGATGAGAAAGTGATGAAAATTGTTGGAGAATATAAACAAAACAAATGTGTCTTCTGCCCTCAGAGAAGTTAAACATTCGAAGAAAGAGTTTGAAGTAACGGATGTTTGTGAGCTGAATTTTTTAAAAAAGCAACATAGAATTGGAAATTGTAAAAAAAAAAGAAGATATTTTGTTAGGTGCAAGAAAGAGTGGGTGCAAACGTGTGGTTTTGGGTTCAGTCCTACAGCGCAGCACATCGGGTAGGTACACACACACACACATATGTATATATATATATATATATATATATATATATAT
>NC_068988.1:7009443-7011027 GCF_001194135.2 Octopus bimaculoides
TACTTTCTCTTTTATTCTTTTACTTGTTTGAGTCATTTGATTGCGGCCATGCTGGAGTACCGCCTTTAGTCAAGCAAATCGACCACAGGACTTATTTTTCGTAAGCCTATCGGTCTCTTTTCTTATTCTATCGGTTCCTTTTGCCGAACCGTTAAGTTACGGGGACGTAAACACAGACACACAAACACACACACACACACATATATAGTCGACGGGCTTCTTTTCAGTTTCCGTCTACTGAATCCACTCACAAGGCTTTAGTCGGCCTGAGGCTATAGTAGAAGACACTTGCTGAAGGTGCCACGGAACCATGTGATTGGTAAGCAAGTTACTTACCACACAGCCAATCCTGCGGCTATGTATATATATATACATACATACATACATACATGGAAGCGCATGGCTCAGTGCTTAAGGTGTCACACTCACGATTGCGATATCGTGGGTTCGATTCCCAGACCAAAATATTTTTAAATACAAGAGTAAATTTATGCAATAAAATCGCCATTGGCTTCAACGATGGCCTCCAGATGACTTCGGAATATCCTACAATTCTGCTGGAAGGTCTCCTTGTTTAAGTTGGTGAATGCTGCCATGATCCTTGTCTTCATTTCATCCTTGGTGTTACAGGGAGTTTTGTTGGTCTCTCGCTCAACTGCGCCCCACACATAATAATCAAGGGAGGCGTAATCTGAGGAGTTATGTGGCCAGATGTTAGAGATAATGTAGTCGCAGAAACTGTCTGACAGTCTTGACTGGGTTCTCCTGCTTGTATGCCATGGTGCAGAGTCCTGTTGCTAGACAATAAGGTATTCCAGCAGCCACCTTCTTGACCCACTTGATGTAGGCTACCATATTGAGTGTGAGGCCGTGTGGGAAGAAGAATGGAGGCATTACGTCGCCATCACTAGTGATTACTCCAAACACCATGATGTTGACTGAATATTTGATTTTTATCACTCTTGGTACATGTTTTGGGGACACGCAGGACAACGGTTGTTGTGTGTGTTCACCACCTGCTTATATTAGAGCTTCTGGCGCCAGTGTCAAGCAGTGCAGAATGTCGTTTCCGAATTTCTGGCAGAGTGATTTACGTCTTGGTGCTGTTTTTCTCACAGATGGTGCCCAACTGACCCTACTATACTGTGTAGTCGACAAAATTACAAACAACGAGCATGCACGATATTAAAAATATAAAATGGCAACATTTTGCCCATCGCATACTCTGCGTGCGTATTAAATATATACTCTTATAAAACAAATTTTACAAAATATATAGTATCTGTTAACAGTCTTAGCAAAAAGCTCACAGTTGAGTTTTTGTATATATATTTATGTATACATGTCTCTTAAAGGATAGAGCTCAAAATCAATGCATTGAAGATACTTTATTGCAGCAACAATTATAATAACAGAAACAACCACAATAAGCCAAACCTATGCACATTTCAATAGGGTATCCCGGATAAATAAACCACATCATAAGATGTCTCGTAAAATATTGTAACAAATTACAACATATTACAAATTTCTGGATACTCCATCTCTTCAGGGTCGCATTATTGCCATCACCAATACTATTAT
>NC_068988.1:7013047-7015873 GCF_001194135.2 Octopus bimaculoides
ATATATATATATATATATATATACACATATATATACATACATATGTGTGTGTGTGCGTGCGTGTGTGCGTGCGTACGTGCATGAGTGCATGCATGTGTGTGTGTGTGTGTGTGTGTGTGGACTTTCTTGCCTAGCCGACAGGATAGCAGCTTCGAAAGTGAAAACGATGCGAAGCACATTGTGACCAGCGATGTATGTCATCCGATATCGTGGTCAATTACGTGATAGATATATGTGCGAGCGTGCGTCTGTGTGCGTGCGTGCGTGTGTGTGCGTGTGTGTGTGAGCGGGTGTCGCGTGATGTTTGTGTTTCTACCCCCGTCACACTGCTTAACAACCGATGCTGTTTCTGCCCAAAATTTATGACCATGACTAAAAGAAGAAACGGAAATTGATCCGGAGATAATGAATTTACTTCGCTTTTTTGTTTCCCCCTTGTTTTCACTTCTTTGCCTATCTCCATTCTTCTAATATCCGAGTGGTGCATCTGTGAATCTATTGAGTTACAGATGCACCGCGAATGAAATACAAATCTTGCATCCAATTCAAAATGGCTGCCTACAGCCACGAGTTGAACGAAGGTTAATACTTTTCCTTGACACCACTATGCAGCGCAGCTTCATAAAAACTTTTCACTTGACTCAGTCGTACCATGTCGTTCACAAATAACTACTAACCCCATATCCGTCAATTGTAGTCCCGCTTGGCCCTGGATAATTGCACCCTGACATTTCCCCCTAAAGCAATTCCTCCTTTAGCAAATCTACTCAAGCTAATTGTCCCCAGATATAATTTTCACCAAGACATTTTCACTAATTAGGTGAAAAATTAAGAAACACCTAAACAATGAGAGTGCGAATGAATGGTAATGAATTTAATGAACGTTTTATTTCTCAGTTTTATCTCTTATCCAATGAGAAGAATTATCCTATAATAAGATTATTATTCCATATCACTAATTATCACATTAAAAATTCAACCCTTGGGTAGCATATAGAAATACAGCTAATAATAATTACAATGATTAAGACGATGAGCTGGCAGAATGGTTAGTGTTCCGGACAAAATGCTAAGCGGCATTTCGTCCATTTTTACTTTCTGAGTTCAAATTACGCCGAGGTTGAGTTTGCCTTTCATCCTTCCGAGGTCGATAAAATATGTACCAGATGAACTCTGTGGTCGATTACATCGACTTAAACCCCCATCCCTACCCCCACGAAATTGCTGGCCGTGTGCCAAAGTTTGAAGCTAGAAATTTATACAATGGTTTATGACTAGCGAAACCAGAGGAATTTCCACGGGTTTCGCTTCTGAATATGTAGGATTTTAGTTATCTTTTGCTATTGTGATGGTGGAGATGACGGGTGGCATTGATAACAGGGCTGCTTTATGTATTAGTTGAGATGGTAACAGGGAAAGATAAGAGAAAGAAGAATCAAAACTGAAATGCCGATGAATCTATACAGATGTGTAGTCATATACGCGCATACATGTATACACATACACACACATACATATATACATACATAAACTGAGATCCGTAATTGTCTGTTGTAATAATCATGGCCACCAGTGCTCGAATGGTGCTCGTTTTTAGACACGTAAAGATATGACAAAGTCGATCTCGTCGGAATTTGAACTCAGGACATCACGAGGCAAAACCAATACCGCTAAGTATTTTTGTCCGACACGCTAACGATTCTGACAGCACATCGCTTTCAGTACAAATACTGCAATTAAAAAAGAAAAAACAACCTATAATATTTTCTACTCTAGGCACAAGGCTCGAAATTTGGGGGGGAGGGGATTAGACCGACTCTAGTACGGGACTGTTATGAAAGGCAAAGACGACCTCAACGGAATTTGAACGCAGAACGTAAAGACAGACGAAATGCCGCTAAGCATTTCGCCCGGCAGGCTAACGTTTCTAAAATGTTTATAATAATCTTTTCTACTCTAGGTACGAGGGCCGAAATTTTTGGGAGGAAGAGGCCAGTCGATTACATCGACCCCAGTACGTAACGGGTACTTAATTTATCGACCGTGAAAACGTTTCTGCCAGCTCGCCGCCTTAAAACAAAACCTATAATTTATTTCTTTATTACCCACAAGGGGCTAAACACAGAGGGGACAAACAAGGAGAAACAAAGGGATTAAGTCGGTTACATCGACCCCAGTACGTAACTGGTACTTATTTAATCGACTCCGAAACGATGAATGGCAAAGTCGACCTCGGCGGAATTTGAACTCAGAACGTAGCAGCAGACGAAATACCGCTAAGCATTTCGCCCGGAGTGCTAACGTTTCTGCCAGCTCGCGGCCTTAAACCAACCTATAATATAACACTACAACGAACCCAGGGTGCTCGGTGCTGTGTTCGCTTGAGCGCTGAAAGCATTCAGTAGAGATAAAAGCAATGATAAAAATACATTTTAATAGCTGACACATTTATAAACTGACGTAGCAAAAATAAATGAAATATTTCAAAGTAACGACGTGTAAGGTGTTTCAGAAATTCAGCACGTCAGCATTTCAACGTTTCATGTTTATCTAAAAACATGACGAATTTATGACACACAGATACATATAAAGGAACACGTGAGCGTGCATGTGTATATGTGTGTAAACATGATATATACACACTGAAGTATAGTACTTATTTAGCAATACATATATGTATAAATAAAAGGCGGTGAATTATCTGAATTTCTACAGTGTTGGCTGGAATGCCGCGCTGCAATTGTTCCAGTTCCGTGGTCTCTGATTTCATAGAACCATATTTCTTAATGTGTGTATATATATATATATATATATATATATATATAT
>NC_068988.1:7022951-7027951 GCF_001194135.2 Octopus bimaculoides
TGGTGTTTGTGCGTTGTTATTTATTTTTGTATGAGACTCAAACAAGGAAGCATGATCAAGACGTTCCAATCGTGAATATCGCGTCGGTTTGCGTATTCTGTATATTACAAACACCCACCCACATATATATAGGAATATATATATATACATATATATATATACATATATATATATATATATATGTGTGTGTGTGTGTGTGTGTGTATATGTATATATATATGTATGTATATATGTATGTATGTATGAATGTATGTATGTATCTGCCTGTGTCTGTGTGCATCTGTATATCTGTATGCACCCTAAACACGCATGCATAAATGATTTCTGTTTCTTTTAGACACACAACGGAGTCACTTAAAACTTTAGTTGTATCAGAAGTGTTATGTACATATTCAGTATCTATAGATCAATTAAATAAATACCTGATTTATTTGATCTGTCTATCAAATGAGTACTAAGTTCGATACGATCGACAAAACCAGGTTCGAAATTTCCCCAGGACACCTGATCAAGGCTGGAGGGTATATCAGCCGAAACGTTGTCTTAACAACAAACAAGATGAGGACAAATATCCGTCAAATGTAAATAATGTAAATAATGGAATATATTGAGCGCTACTCTGTGTGTATTTCATGCCACCTCCACATTCGTGAGCTTGCGGTCATTTTTGGCATCAAATATCCTTTCTACGGTTCATCTTTAGTATCTGCTAAATGCTTAAGACAGAAATGGTATTTCTTGATCTTTTCTAATTCTTTCACCTCTGTAGCTTCTTGCTATCGTCTTCGATTATTATTTCTTTTTCGTACATGTTCTCGTATTACGATCGCTGTTTCTCATATTCTCACAGTATCGATCGATCCATCTTCTGTTCAAACTCCCTCCGTCAACAGTTCTAATTATCTGACGGTAACCGTTGCTTTTTTTCCTTTTTTTTTTTTTGTCTTGTCTTCCATGATTTTTAGTAAAATTGTTCTGAATTACAAATAAAATATTATTATCGTTCCTGGTTTTCTTTACTCTCAGTCGAGCGCTGATGAAGGACGCAATTCCGTGATTTTAGTCGGGAACGGGTTATCATGGATCATTTACGACTCTTTTGATGTAAAGCATCAGTCATTTTGTAAGATAATTGAAAGTGATTTTAAGTAAGCAAGGATCAACATAATTAAAATAAGTTAATTACATCACAAAACACAGGCACCTCTGAACGTTTTCCTCAAATGGTTCCCCTCTTAACCGTTGTTATTTCATTAGAATTAATGGCTATTTTTTTTATTCAGAGCAATAGAATAGTTATATCAGTCGTTAAAACAGGCCACAAATGTAGGTTGGTGTTTTTGTTTTGGTGGCTGATGTTGTTTTTGTTGTTTTTGCTGTTGTTGCTTTTGTTGTTCTCGTTGTTTACGAGGTCAGCTGCGTTTTAGCAATTCTATCCTTGAAGACATCACAATGGTGAACTTACCATCTTTTATTCAGAAAGAGTGTGTCTAGGAATATATTATCTAACGCGTCTTTTCTTTCCTTTTTCTTTCTTTTTCCCTTTTTTTTTTCTTTCTTAATCTTCTCCCAATGCTAGTTTAAAATTTGAAACAGATTAGGCTGCCATTTCTAGCATGTGGAGCAACTGAGTAAAAGTTTACTCGTTGCAGCTGTTGTTTTTGCAGCTGTTGTTTTTAACCCTAGACTCACCGTGCATAGGCTGACCTGAGATGTGGCTTTTCGGCCCTTGACCAATTCTCTATGAGCGGGCTTGTAATAATCACCTTCAGTTTGTCCATCGTCTCAGGTATTCTTTCTTCCCTCCGACAGCCAAGTGAGCGAGGTTTGAGGGAGGAATGGCAGCTATTCTTAACGGATCTATTAAGACAAGTAAGGCAGTGAACTGGCTGAATCGTTAGCACGCCGGGCAAAATGCTTAGCGGTATTTCGTCCATCCTTACGTTCTGAGTTCAAATTCTACCAAGGTCAACATTGCCTTTCATCTTTTTGCGGGGGACAATAAAGTAAATACCAGTTCAACACTGGGGTCGATGTAATCAATTTACCTACATCCTTAAAATTGCTAGCTCCGTGCCAAAACTTGAAACCCGAACTGAAAGCGGTGAGCTGGCAGAAACGTTAGCACGCCGGGCGAAATGCTTAGCCGTATTTCGTCTATCTTTACGTTCTGAGTTCAAATTCTGCCGACGTCGACTTTGCCTTTCATCCTTTCGGGATCGATAAATTAAGTACCAGTTACGCACTGGGGTCGATGTAATCGACTTAACCCATTTGTCTGTCCTTCTTTGTCCCCTCTATGTTTAGTCCATTGTGGGCAATAAAGAAATAAGAAACGTTAGCAAGCCGGGCGAAATGCTTAGCTGTATTTCGTCTGCCGTTACGTTCTGAATTCAAATTCCGCCGAGGTCGATAGATTAAATACCAGTTGCGTACTGGGGTCGCCTAATCTACTGGCCCCATGCTCCAAAATTTCGGTTCTTGTGCCTAGAGTAGAAAAGAATATTTCTCCCTTATTCACTCCCATCCTAACTTGATTACTAAAAACTTGGTTAAAGAAAAGAAAAAAAGAAATTTTTAAATTGCCCACAAGGGGCTAAACATAGAGAAGAGAAACAAGGACATACAAAGGGATTAAGTCGATTAAATCGACCCCAGTGCTTAACTGGTACTTAATTTATCGACCCCCGAAATTTGGGGGGGAGGGGATTAGACCGACCCTAGTACGGGACTGTTATGAAAGGTAAAGTCGACCTCGGCGGAATTTGAACTTAGAACGTAACGGCAGACGAAATACCGCTAAGTATTTCGCCCGGCATGCTAACGCTTCTACCAGCTCGACGCCTTTGATTACTTAATAATAATCAATCTTCTTGCACTGCGTTCAATCCCACCTGAAGATCGTATTATGGGGTCATTCATTTTTTTCTCACTGTATTCTCTATTAGTTTCTCTCTCTAGAAGAAATCAGCTGTCGTCAGACTTGGAGAGGCGTATTTAGTTCCTATTTCTAGCATAGCGAAAGACCAACAGCAGTAATACAAAACCCAGTCATCTGACTTAATTCTTTTGTGTGTATTTTGAAACTTTTAAGCAATTTTGCATACAATGTCCTAATTAGTCAAAGGATCTTGCAACAATTTCCATTGCTATATGGTACGAAATTTGAATATCATAGACTCCCCGTTGAGGTTAAAGTTAAAAAAGAAAGAAGAAGAGGAAGCAGAAAACATAGCGTAGCTCTTGGCTTACGACTGTGTCTTGTTCAAGCTACAACACCTACTTAAACATAAATTGTAGGGTTGTGCTTTTCCACACAGGTGGAATACATAAAATATAGACGTAACCCAGTTGTTTTATCTATCAGCGTCGTTCTCTTCTTGGCCGTGCTCGTGTTGTCATCGCTGACGTCAATAGCAAAGTCAGAGCTGGTAGCATGGAGGCAGCGACGGCGAGGACGGCGGCGGCGGAGTAATTATTGTTGTTGTTGTTGTTGTTGTTGTTGGTGGTGGTGGTGGTGGTGGTGGTGGTAAGTGGTGGTGGTGGTGCATCGTTCGTTCTTTCTTCCTCCACAAAATTTTGTTTGAATCCACTGTGATTGTTTCTACAGACAAAACAGTTGTTAGCAACTGGCGTTCTTGCTTTATAAGGCTATGTATGTATGTATGTGTATGTGTGTATGTATGTATGTATGCATGTATGTATGTGTGTATGTATGTATGTATGTATGTATGTATGTATGTATGTATGTGTGTATGCATGTATGTATGTATGTATGTTTGTATGCATGTATGTATGTGTGTATGTATGTATGTGTGTGTATGTATGTGTGTATGTGTGTATGTATGTATATATGTATTTATGTATGTATGTATGCATGTGTGTATGTTGTATGTGTGTATGTATGTATGTGTGTATGTATGTATGTGTGTATGTGTGTATGTATGTATGTGTGTATGTATGTATCTATGCATGTATGTATGTGTGTATGTATGTATGTATACACGTATGCATGTATGTATGTATGTATGTATGCATGTATGTATGTGTGTGTATATATGTTTGTATGTGTGTATGTATGTATAAATGTATTTATGTATGTATGTATGTATGTGTGTATGTGTGTATGTTGTACGTGTGTATGTATGTATGTGTGTATGTATCTATGTGTGTATGCATGTATGCATGTGTATATCCATATATGTATGTGTATGGTGTGTGGTGTGTGCATGAATAAATATATGTGTGTGTGCGTGTGTGTGTGTATGGAAATGTATATACCCACATATAAATATATGCATACATAAACATGTAGTGAACGTGTATATATATGTGTGTGTGCTCTTTTATTCTTTTATTTGTTTCATTCATTAAACTGCCGACCATACTGGAGCAACTCTTTGACTGACTTTGCCGATGACATTGATCCCAATACAAATCTCAAGTTTTGCACCTATTCCATCGATCACATTTTACGAAGCGCTAAGTTACAAGCATATAAATAATCCATCATAAACACTTAGAACGTCGGAGGAGGGGAGGAGGAGGAAGAAGGAGGAAGTGTTGATGATGATGGTGATGATGATCATCATCATCATCATCGTTATCACCATAATCATCAACATTATCATAGCGACCTCTGTAGATGGCTGCTATGCCGTTATCGGTCTTCGAAAAGAGCTCCAAAGGGATTGAGGTGCAGAAGGCAGAATGCCGGAACAAAGGACACAAGGCATTCCATCGGATGCTCATACGACTCGCCACGAACAATGAAATAGTAGTAGTAGTAGTAGTAGTAGTAGTAGTAGTAGTAGTAGTAGTAGTAGTAAATAATGACTTGACATGTGTAATACTCGCTTGACCTTTAAGTTTCGTTTTTCGGGTCATCACAACCTGGAAAGAAGTCACAACAACAACAACAACAACAACAACAACAATGACGGTGATGACGACGACGTGACAAAGACAAAAAAACCAAGACAACAACAAACAATCAAACC
>NC_068988.1:7030880-7031615 GCF_001194135.2 Octopus bimaculoides
ACACACACACACACACACACACACACACACACACACACACACACACACACACACACACACACACACACACACAGTATCCTGTATCACGTATCTGCTACATTGTAGCGAGATCATCTGTGATACACGCTTCACTGCACAAAACCACAATATCTATTACGAAATGATATCTAATTGATTTCCCTACAGCTCCACTGTACATGTGATACGCTGTACTTTGTCTTTATTCTGTTTTATGTAGCTGTTGTTGTTGTTGTTCTTCTTCTTGCTGTTGTTTTATTTGTCATTATATATTTTAATATATAATGATTTTTACATCACCATGTCTATTCGTATACGTTTTCGTATGTATTCTCCTACATCCACGCAGACCTTGTTACCATTCATTCCCTTTCCGTGTAGCTATCTAATTATAATACACACACACGCACACAACAACAACAACAACAACAACACACACACACACATGCAAACTCACACGCATGCATGTACATACATACACGCACACACACATATGCATTCACATGAGAACTCATACATATATGCACATACACCTATCGCCACACACACACATACATTCTGCCGAGGCCATTGCCTTTCATGCATTCGGGGTCGATTAAATAAGTACCAGTTACACACTGAGGTCAATGTAATCGACTTAATCCTTTTATCTGTCCTTGTTTGCCCCATCTATGTTTAGCCCCTTGTGGGCAATAAAGAAATATATATATATATATA
>NC_068988.1:7031625-7033940 GCF_001194135.2 Octopus bimaculoides
ATATATATGAGTAGGTTCATGTTTAATCTTTTTTTTTATTAGGTTCTTTTTATTCGTATTCCCGTATAAGACCCTTACAGTTTGGAATTCATTTCTTCATCATTTCAAGACTATTCAGCCTCATCGTCAGGATGCGATGAGATCTTGGCCAGAATGTTTGTTCGTGTGCTTCTTAAACCAACAGATGGTGAGTTTTGTGGGTATTCGTGGATATTTCGATTATTTTCTAAATTCTTAGGATGATTTCCTTACGTTCTTAGAACCAATTACGAAACTTAACGTCGTCTGGTTTTAAACTCAACTTGGCTGTTTTTAGCGGAGTTCACTCCGAGGCAATTAATTTAGGTCAGGTCTCCATCTTAACGATAATTTCTTTTCATCTAATCAGTCTTGAAGACCCTGTAAAAGTCAATGGTTATCAGAAGCGTCCTTCCCTTCTTGAATAAACAATGATAAACATATTGTCACAGAAAACATATCGTGCTTACACAAGATTCTGTGGAAACAAAGACTCCTCCTTGAATTCAGTCAACTTTACCAGAAATAACAGCGAAATTTATCCTTAAATCATGACCGAGCTCTTAGAAAAATGAAAAGACACGTTGCACAATGTATATTCAACGAAATACAAAACGATCGGATAGTCAGAACTGGAATGCTTTCGATAATTGAGATACTCCAATGGGGCTGCGCTAAGGCTAGACAACAACACAAGTTTGACTTCTATTTTTCGTCGACCCTTGTATGGATGGAAGACAAATTCACCACTAGTTTAAGATTTGAGTTCAACTCGTAAAAGTTTCTGCTAGGCATATTCCATTCGCTCTAGCATTCTACAAATTCTGCGACATATCGCCTTCCATATATTCAATCATGATAACCCAACAGAACTGCAAAATTTTTCTTCGTTTTTTTTTTTTGCACGTATGTCAAATGGGGAATTGCAGGCACATGACTATTATTATTATTATTATTATTATTATTATTATTATTATTATTATTATTATTATTATTATTATTATTATTATTATTATTATTATCATTATTCATTTTTGGTTATATTTGAGAAGGATTGTGTGCGGTTTAATTTTCATTTTTTTTTTTCATCTTTTTAATTTTTTATTCTTTTTGTTTGTTTTCTTTCGTGATTTTTCTGGGTTTTTTTCAACCTCTATCAGTCATATCAGCCGAAATGCATATTGATATCGTAGAAATACAGGCGACTCCTGTATTATGGGAATAGTTGAGGCATGTTTAATATTACACCATTCTCTGCCTGCTCTCACCAATTGCGATCTTTCTTTTTTTTCTATCGCAGAAACAGGCGCAACAATGACAGCAGCAGCAGCAGCAGCAGTAGTAGTAGCAACACCAGCAGCAGCAACAGCAAAAGGTACAACAGCGCCAACAACAGAAACAACGACATTACGTATAACTGCATCGACAACAACAATGGCATTCGATGTGACGAAAATCATTAAGCAATGAGGGGCTTATTGATGATAATGGTGATTGTGGTGGTGGAAGTAGTAGTAGTAGTAGTAGTAGTAGTAGTAGTAGTAGTAGTAGCAGAAGTAGTAGTAGTAGTAGTAGTAGTAGTAGCAGAAGTAGTAGTAGTAGTAGTAGTAGTAGTAGTAGTAGTAGCAGCAGCAGTAGAGTGGTGGTGGTGGTGGTGGTGGTGGTGGTGGTATTAGTGCTGGTAGTAATACTAGTAGTAGCCGCATCAGTTGTACTAGTAGTAGTAATAGTAGTAGTAGTAGTAAAGTGGTGATGGTAGTAGTAGTGTTGGTAGTAGTAGTAGTAGTAGTACGAGCAGCAGAAATAGTAGTAGTAGTAGTAGTGGTAGTAGTAGTAGTAGTAGTAGCAGCAGCAGCAGAGTGGTGGTGGTGATATTAGTGTTGGTAGTAGTACTAATAGTGGCAGTAGCAGCAGCGGCAGCAGCAGCAGCAGCAGCAGCAGTAGTAGTAGTAGTAGTAGTAGTAGTAGTAGTAGTAGTAGTAGTTGGTAGTCCTCGTCGACGCCCAGATTCTGCCCGACATCGTCGTCGCACCTCCCCTCCACTAATCCTCTATAGAACGCTTTTGTGGAATCAAAGTTGCACAAGATTGGTCCCGGGCGGCAGAGTTGATTGAGAGCAACGCGACACTCGCGGTGCCATTCGCCGAGCCTAGGTCTCTGTTTAATCCACGACTGCAGTTCGGCTAAGGAGACGAGCTGCGGGAAAGCGCGCCGCACAAACGGCGACCACACCTGTTCACCGTCGTCTATGAAGCGCCGGAGATGTCGCAGTCTCAGCGCATGTCTGCGCATCATCA
>NC_068988.1:7036147-7037766 GCF_001194135.2 Octopus bimaculoides
TATATATATATATATGTATGTATGTATGTATGTACGTACGTATGTATGTATGTATGTATGTGTGTGTGTCTGTGTTTGTCCCCCCAACATCGCTTGACAACCGATGCTAGTGCGTTTACGTCCTCGTAACCTAGCGGTTCGGCAAAAGAAAACGATAGAATAAGTACTAAGCTTGCAAAGTCCTGGGGCTGATTTGCTTGACTAAAGGCGGTGCTCCAGCATGGCCACAGTGAAATGACTGAAAGAACTAAAAGAGTAAAAGAGATTATTATTATTATTATTATTATTATTTTATGTTTGACTTTTGCTTTGCATTTGTACAAGTTGGATCCAAGTCTCACCCAGAGACCTCAAGAGACAACAAGTTAGAAGTTCATATTGGTTTTATGCCTAGGGTACCATATATTTCGATTTGTACATGGTGTTGTTCTAGAGAATACCTAAGAAAACATAAGAAAATTATGTGTTTGTTTTAAAATTCGAGATCACATAGACAGTATTTTACGTAGGATATGGGCAGTTCGACGAACTGGCAGAATCGTTAGCACTCCGGGCGAGATGCTTAGCGGCATTTCGCCTGTCGCTACGTTCTGAGTTCAAAATCACCCGACGTCGGTTTTGCCTTTCATCCTTTCACAATCGATAAATTAAGTATCAGTGAAACAATGGTGTTGTTGTATTCGACCCGCAAGTTTCAAGCTATAGAAGAAAAGATTATTAGTATCATCATCATAATCATTATTATTATTATTGTCATTGCCTTTGCACAGCTTCTAACGCTGGAGATGTGCTACAGTCTCAGCTGTTATCAGTGAACTAAGATAACATCCCTTATTTTTCGAGCACCTTCCGGAGTATTCGAGTGGTTCCAAGCAGTGCTGTTTTCTGCAAGTGCTCCACCCTTATTGCAGCCCCTATTTGTTCCACGTACTTCTCGAGAGTTTTGCTCACTGTTCCCAGGGCTCCGACAATTATTGGTACTACTGCTACCTTTTTCATCGGTCACAACTGCTTAACTTCCCAAGCTAACCTGTCGTATTTCTCTACTTTTCTTTCTTCCTTATCGCATACCTTGTTGTTAGATGGGGTTGCTATATCTATGATCCAGCATAGTTTGTTTTCTTTCTCAATTAAGATTATGTATATATATATATATACTTTTATTATTTTACTTGTTTCAGACATTTCGATTGCGGCCATGCTGGAGCACCGCCTTTAGTCGAACAAATAGACTCCAGGACTTATTCTTTGTAAGCCTAGTACTTATTCTATCGGACTCCTTTGCCGAATCGCTATGGTACGAGGACGTAAACACACCAATATCCGTTGTCAAGCGATGTTAGGGAAGACAAACAGAAGCAAGAACAAAGAGTGAAAGAAAGTTGTGGTGAAAGAGTTCAGCAGGGCTGGCCACCACCCACTGCCGGAGCGTCGTAGAGCTTTAGGTGTTTTCGTTCAATAAACAAAAAACGCTCAGTGTGGGAATCGAAACCACGATCCTACCACCCCGAATATATATACATATATACATTAATAACCACACATGCACCTATATACATATAAATAATAGATGTTATAGATATGTGTGTATATATATATATATATGTATGTATGTATGT
>NC_068988.1:7037776-7038215 GCF_001194135.2 Octopus bimaculoides
ATATATATATAAACCCACATATGTATATGATTTTATGTATGTATATATGTTAGGTTATTGTTTATGGGTATATGTTCAAGTGTGTATACATCCATATATATACATACATAAATACACACGTGTTAATAAGTGCACTTGTATTCAATGGTCGTACTTCATATATATTTTTCTATAAAGTAGATATTGCACCTGCTACCTCTTGGCCATCTTACAAGGACTGATCGCAGCCTCTTGGGAAATGCACAACAGCAGAAACTAACACCAGACGAACGGTGTTAATATTGCAGTAAGATGGGTCACTGTTTCATCCATCACGCGATCGTTATCTTGCTTACTCAACACTCTCACACATTCGCGGATCCCGCACGCACATAAACGTAGAAACTTGTATACACATACACGTACATGTGCTTGTGTGTGTGTGTGTGTGTGTGTGTGT
>NC_068988.1:7038947-7040142 GCF_001194135.2 Octopus bimaculoides
CATACCTTCATCTACATGTATATATAGATGCATATCTGGGTGCATGACGTTGCAAAAAAAACACGGACAAAATGATAAACAAGGTACAACAAACAAGCAGGCCACATAGAGAATATATCCTTCATCAGCTGCCACCATTATAACACTGGAGTTTCGAAGAGTTAGGGCAGGACACATCGTTAAAATGGCTTTTCCCACGGACACTATTTTAAATTTGTTCCATTGAGGATTAGTGGCGGACAGAAAACAAGACAGGAAAACGAAACGGTGAAATAAACAAACAAAAAAGGCTATACAGCCAGACGTGGAAAAGTATGTGTATATTGAACGCTGTGAAGCACGAACTGCAAGGACGAAAATGTACGTGCGAGTTTGGGGAGACCAAGAATGAAAAGAATTAGTAGCTGGACACAAGTGACCAGCGAGGGGTAGGGAGAAAGAGTGGTAGAGGTAGAGAGAGAGAGAGGTAGTGAGTGAGAGAGAGAGAGAGAGAGAAAGAGAGAGAGATAGTAGTGACGGGGAGAGGCGAAGGACGATATATATATATACATACATGCATACATATATATATGTATATATATATACATATGTATGTATGGATGTATGTCTGCGTGTGTTTGTGTATATGTGTGTGAATGTTTGTGTGTACGTGCATGTGCTTGTGTTCGTATGCCTGTATATGTAAGAAGGTGTGTGTACGCTTGTGCGTGCAGAACACACCTAAACACACGCACGCACACACGTAAACACACGCACAGACGCACACGGGGGATGTGAAAACGTAGAAACTGGATACGTTTTATCGGACCGATCATTATTTACCATTTTCTATGAACTTTTACCTGCAAATATGACAAAAAAATGGTGGAAGTCACACTCATTCAAAAACTCTCTCTCTCTCTCTCTCTCTCTCTCTCTGTCTCTCTCTTTCCTTCTCTTTCCCTTTCTCAGCTAAACACACACGTAATCACACAAGTATAAACACATGACCACAAGTAACAACTTACAAAAACTCATACGAGCGCGTTGCACAGCATCCAGAAAAAAATGTTGGTCATTTTAAGCAGTGCCTAATAGCAAATTTGGCAAGAAGCCACCTTAAGTTGAAGATGGTCCGACCTAAGATCTGGAGATCTATTCGTTCCTCCCGGAGATTTTCTCTATAAAAATCCCTATCAGAGTTGGGGATCTTCCG
>NC_068988.1:7040890-7042741 GCF_001194135.2 Octopus bimaculoides
TATATATATATATATATATATATATATATATATATATATATATATGCATGTATACATATACGTATGTATAAATGTATATGTGTGCGTCTAAGTATGTACGTATGTATGCAAGTGCGTACGTATGTATGTATGTATGTATGTATGTATGTATGCATTGTGTATGCTACGATGACAGGTTGGTTGAAAGTTGAAGGCATAAAGGGACAGATGTTGGGAGATGAAATCGACTGAAAAGATACGAGAGGTGTGAGAGGCATCGAGGGCCGCATGCACCGCTTACAGAGGACGAACAGACAGACGCATAAAAAGAATAAGAAAGGAGAAGAGAAACAGACAGACCGACTGATAAACGGCAGAGTGCCATTGTGCCACAGTGCCAGAGTGCTAGAGAGCCACGGTGCCAGAAAGGCGAAGTGAGACATGCAATGAGACAGCTTGGATGGACAGGAATTGAAAGCGAAGAGAGGAAGACGTGCAAAAATTTGAAAGATATAGAGAGAGTCGGAGAGTGAGGTAGTAAGAGAGAGAGAGGAGGAGGAAGACAGAGGAAGAGAGAATGAGTGGAGCAGAATATATTAGAAGAGACGTGAGTTGTGGTGGGAGTAGAATTGAAAGAGGAGTAGTTGGAGGAGGAAAGGATGTGACTTATGATTTTATATTCATAAAGTGAGTATTCTTTCTTTTGGCTTATACTTGCGTCTGTCAATTGACTGTGGCCATGCTGGGGCACCGCCTTGAAGGGCTTTTAGTCGAACAAATCGACCCCAGGACGATTTTTTTTATTTATTTTTTATTTTTTGTTATTTATCTTTTCTTTTTTTTTTGTAAACCTGGTACTTATTCTATCGGTCTCTTTTGCCGGACCACTATCGTACGGGGGCGTAAACACACCAACACCAGTTGTCAAGCGGTGTTGGGGGACAAACGCAGACAGACAGGGACACTGCGTAGCACGTTGGGCAAGTGGCTCCTACTATAGCCTCGGGCCGACCAAAGCCTTGTGAGTGGATTTAGTAGACGGAAACTGAAAGAAGCCCGTCGTATATATATGTGTGTGTATTTGTGTGTCTCTTTTTATCTCCCTCACCATCGCTTGACAACCGATGTTGGTGAGTCTATGCCCTCGTAACTTAGCGGTTCAGCAAAAGATCTCGACAGAATAAGTACTAGGCTTACAAAGAATAAGTCCTGGGGTCAATTTGTTCGGCTAAAGACAGTGCTCCAGTATGGCCGCAGTCAAATAAATCACTGAAACAAGTATAAGAATACATACATACATATACATATATATATATATATATATATATATATATATATATACATATATATATACATATATATATGTACATATATATATATATGTACATATATATATATATTTATATATATGCCGACCAGTTTCTCTGAAAACCTGATGGATGGACAGACAGAGACACACAGATAGATAGATAGATAGATAGATACAGACAGGCAGACAGACAGACAGACAGACAGACAGACAGACAGATAGATAGAAAGATAGATAGATAGATGAATATATATCCATATATATGCATGTATGGTTTGTTCGTTAGGGTTGAACCTGTGAAAAAGAAAGAGAAAGAGACGGCGTGAGGGAATGAGAGAATGAAAGACTGAATGAACGAATAACAGAATGCGTGAATGACGGAATCAGAGAGCGAGAGAAGCGGGGGGGGGCAGAGAGTGGGTGGGGTGTGTTGATTGAAGGGAATAGTGTTGAATACGTACAACTTTGGCAAGAAGAAACAGTGTGACGGCGTTGAGACCATCTGGTTGAAGATTTGCTTTGGGTGTTATTAGTGAGATAACTACGACAGATGGGAACGGAAC
>NC_068988.1:7042958-7044036 GCF_001194135.2 Octopus bimaculoides
TATATATATATATATATATATATATATGCATAGATAGATAGATAGTAAAATATGGCATACAACCCAAACTGCTATGCATATCGATCTTAAAATTGTTTGTTCAAAATACCTATTACGGACCCTCTTCGTAATATTAGTCGACAACAAAAAACTCGACTGGCTGTGTTGGGATTGCTCTACTTCAGAGCCATCTCAGACGTTTTCTAAATGATGGCAAATATATTCGTTATATATATTACAATGAAAAATGCTAGTTCACCTTCTCCATGTTACCTAACTTAAATGTTCACCCTGATGACTTTCTTTGTATATTTGCAATATTTATGTTGGATCTTTAAAATTTTCTTGTCTTTCTTATTTCTTTTTTTTTTTTTCATAAATTCTATGGCTATAATCGTGATGTATTTCATCGGAAACATCTTACTATCAAATCTTATTGTAAACCGTGTAGTCCTCAGAAAGTTGTAATCACCCACCGGCAAGTCTAGTCTATGCATTATTCCTGTACTTCGTGTGTGAAATCTCTCTATGTCTCTCTTTTACACTTTCATTCCCCTCTCCCCCTCTCTCTCTCTCTCTCTCTCTCTCTCTCTCTCTCTCTCTCTCTCTCTCTCTCTCTCTCTCTCTCTCTCTCTCTCTCTCTCTCTCTTCTGAAAGATATATACGCATATATAAACACATACATACATATATACATGCTGAAATATATGTATGCATGTATACAACTATGTGTGATAATATGTATTTATCCATGTATCTATCTCTCTATATGTGTGTGTGCGCGCATGTGCATGTGTGTGTGTATACACAGGTATACATATATATAAAAATGTTTTCAGATATATATGTACATATTTGTATATATAAATATTTATATACATATACATACATATAGACATACGCTGACCACTACACATATTTTTTTCTCTCCTTGTTTCTTTCTGTGTTCCTTTCTGTTGAAGAGCGTAGGCTCGAAACGTTAAAGACATTCTCTATTCCCGAGCGTTATACTAATACATCCATTTGTTGATTGCACCACCTGTCTTCGTCTGTTGTTTTTTCGTGAATTCTCCCTATA
>NC_068988.1:7044233-7044929 GCF_001194135.2 Octopus bimaculoides
TCCACAGACACGTGCACCCTTAACGTAGTTCTAGGGGAGATTCAGCGTGACGCACAGTGAGACAGGGCTGGCCCTTTGAAATCCAGGTACAAAAGAAACTGGAAGAAAGTGTGAGAGAAAGTTATGGTGAAAGAATACGGCAGGGTTCGCCACCACCCCCTGCAGGAGCCTTGTGGAACTTTAGGTATCTTCGCTCATTAAACACTCACAACGACCGGTCTGGGAATCGAAACATCGATCCTACGACCGCGAGTCCGCTGCCTTAACCACTAGGCCATTACGCTTCTGCATGAACGAATGTATGGACTAAAACACCTGTCGTTGAAGTTTCTCGAACATTCGATTGAATGAGCATGCGTGAGATTTCAAATAACGGCAGAGGACTTAAACCAAATAAATATTATCATATGCCATTGAGTATATTTTCTCATCGTTATGTATATTAATACACAAAAACATACATACATACATACATATATACACACATACATGTAGATATATAAGTGTGTGCGTGTGTGTGTTTGTGTGTGTGCGTGTATGGATGATTTCAGCCATATTAGTTGAGTACGTGTGAAAAAAGAGTATCACCATCATCTGCTTCTTGTTGTTCTTCTTTTGTTTTTCCTTCATTGTTTTTGTAATTACTTCTTCACTTCTTTCTATTCTTCTTTTTATTCCTCACTCTTTCTCTCTCTC
>NC_068988.1:7045885-7046685 GCF_001194135.2 Octopus bimaculoides
GCACACACACACACACACACACCCATATAAATGTATATCCTTTTACACTTTTACTTTTTTATCTGTTTCAGTTATTTGACTGCGGCCATGCTGGAGCACCGCCTTTAGTCGAACTAATCGATGCCAGGACTTATTCTTCGTAAGCCTACTACTTATTCTATCAGGCATTTTGCCGAACTGCTAGTTACGGGGACGTAAACACACCAACATCGATTGTCAAGCGATGTTCGGATGGAGAAATACACACATACACACACACAGAAATATATATAAATATATATATATACGACGGGCTTCTTTCAGTTTCCGTCTACCAAATCCTCTCACAAGGCTTTGGTTGATCTTAGGCTATAGTAGAAGTCATTTGCCCAAGGTGCCACGCAGTGGGACTGAACCCGGAACCATGTGGTTGGTAATAAGCAAGCTCTTTACCACATTGCCACACCTGCGCCTATCTGTTGATTTCTTTTTTTTTTTCCATTGTTCTTTCTGCTCCCCTACCTCTCTCTTTCTCTCTCTCCTTCTCTCTCTTTCTCTCTCTTTTCCCGTATCTCTCTTTCTTCAGCATTATATTTTTCTTCGCAATCTCATCATTCTTACTTTTTATCGATCTCCTGTCTCACCTCTATCTCTTATTACTTCTCTCTCTCTCTATCTCTCTCTCTCTCTCTCTCTCTCTCTCTCTCTCTCTTTCCCGTTCTCATCTCTCTTTCTCTCTCTCTCTCATGATCTCTCTCTCTCACAATCTCTCTCTCTCTCTCCCATTCTCATCTCTCTCTCTCTCTCTCTCTCCCATTCTC
>NC_068988.1:7047164-7048369 GCF_001194135.2 Octopus bimaculoides
GATCTTCTCTCCTTCTTCTTTGCTTCCACCTCTTCTTCACTTTCCTTTTTCTCCTTTTTCCGTTTCCCTCCCTAAACTTTCCTTCTTCTCTATTTCTTATCTCTTCTTTCTCTCCCTCTCTCGCATTCTTTATTTCTTCTTCTTCTTCTTCTTCTTCTTCTCATCCACTTTCGCACGATCTCCTTCTCCTTTCTCTTTCTTATTTCCTTCATGTCTTTCTTTCTTTCTTTCCTTCTTCTTCTTTTATCTTCTTCTTTACGATTTTCTCTTTTTTCTATTTCTTATTAATTTCTTCTTTCTCTTTGCCATTCTTCTTTGTCCCTCCATCTTCTTCCCCTTCCATCTACTACTACTATTGCTACTACTACTACTACTACTGCTGCTGCTGCTGCATCCCCTGTCTTCCTTCCATTTTTCAACGTCATGTTTATGTCTTCGCTAGAACCGTTGAAATTATGGGAACATAACAGTACAAAAAAAAAAAACAAAAGCACTCATCGATTTCTGCTCATCAGAAATACATCGATTTCTATAACAACAGTCCAGATGGAAGCCAACAGGAGCGATGGGTTTAACAGAAACTAAGACATATTCCCAAGGCGTTCATCTCAGAATCAGACACGGCCCGGATCTAACGGTGGTCTGTGTTCAAGGCCCACTTCCGACTTACGCTTCGCAGTTTCTTGTACCTCATTTTCCGATCTCCTCTCTTTCTGATTCTTCATTTTCTATTTTGAGCAAAAAAAAAAGCAAACCACTATATCGTTACCTCTCACATTACATACATACATACATACATATATATATACATACATACATGAATAAACACAATAGACCTGAAAAAAATGATTGGGGATAGAGAAGAGAAATTGTGAACAGTGAATAAGTACTGGGGTCGGTTTGTCCGACCTAAATGGGCAGTGCTCCAGCATGGCCGCAGTCAAAATGGCTGAAACAAGTAAAAGAATAAAAGAACCAGTTAGCGCTGGCACAACTGTTTGGCCAATAACATCGCTTCGTAGTGGCCTCGACGGCGGCGGCGTGAAACATAACGTGACAGGTGGCAGACAGATTGATGGATTTGCTGAGTGAAGCTGAGTTATTGAAAGTGAATGAAAGAGGAGGGTGGAAAAGAGAGATAGTGCTTGAGAGGTGGGGGGGTGTTTGGATTAATATAGAATGATGTGACAGAAGGTGGAGATAAA
>NC_068988.1:7048906-7052693 GCF_001194135.2 Octopus bimaculoides
ATACATACATGCATACACATATATACACACACACACACGTATACATACATAAATACACACACACAGATATACATATATATAGACATACATACATACGTGTACACATATGCACACATGTATATATACATACATACGCACACAAACACATATATCTACATACATACATCCATATACACATATATATATATACACACATATATGTATACACACACGCATATCTATACATACATACATACATACATAGAGGGAAAGAGAAAGATTGACACATACAAAGATAGATAGATAGATAGATAGATAGATAGATAGATAGATAGATAGATAGATAGATAGATAGATAGATAGATAGATAGATAGATATGCAAAGAGAGAGAGAGAGAGAGAGAGAGATTAATGCTTTTACATCAAATTGTATGTAAAAATGATTTAACAGTAAACTGAAGTATTATTCAATACTTTGCAGTAGAGTACACCTTTATGTACTTAGAAGAGTGCAAACATACACACACATATAATATATATAACTAGAAATGGATGCGTTCACACACATACACATATAAATACATGCATACATGTGAGTGTGGGTTTGATGAGAAAGAGAGGACGGAGTGTGGAGTTTGGAATATGGAAGTGAATGATATTAAGAAATGAGACAGAGATAGATTAGATGTGTAGGTAGATAGACAGATGAATATAGCGATAAGAGGAGGAATAGAAAGAATGAAAGAGAAAGGGGGGAAAAGAGACAGCGATGGGAAAGAAAAAGGAGGGAGAGGAGGGAAATTTTGTGAAGGGGGGTGGAGAGTCTTGAAGACAAGTTTTTACAAGAATGAAAAGAAATATGAGGGCAGCCTTCCCGTGACAAACCCACCCAAGCCCGATTCACTAGAGTTCCATCTTGGCCTAAACCGACCAGCATATCTGATCCGTCTGTTAAGCAGATAAACAGAGAGATGGAGAAAGAGAGAGAGAGAGAGAGAGAGAGAGAGTGAGAAGCTGAGAGAGAGGGGAAAGAGAGAGGTGGTTAAATTGTCTGTTACAGGAACCGTGTAAGAATTCCTGGCAGAGAAGATTAAATGTCCAATCTATCTCTATAGCTGGCAGATATTTTCACCATATGCCTTTCCAAATGGCGCACAAGAGCTTCTTTCACTGGTACCGCTTCTCTTCTTAAATCTCTCTCTCTCTCTCTCTCTCTCTCTCTCTCTCTCTCTCTCTCTCTCTCTCTCTCTCTCTCTCTCTATCTCTCTCTCTCTTTCTCTCTCTCTCTCCCTCTCTCTCTCTACCTATCTCTCCCTCTCTCTTTCTTTCCTTATCTGCCTATCTACCTACCTACCTACCTATCTATCCGTCTGTGTTTCTCTCTCTCTTTTCTCTCTGACTTTCTTTATCTATCTATCCATCCAACAGTGTTTCTCTCTCCACCCTCTCTCTCTACTTATCTTTCTTTTTGTCTGTCGGCCTACCTACCTACCTACCTACCTACCTACCTACTTACCTACCTACCTATCTATCTATCTATCTATCAGTCAATCTATCTATCTATCTATCTGTCTATCGATTGATTGATCGATCGATCGATCGATCTTTCTGTCTAGCTCACCTTGTTTTTATTCCTTACTTTTCTCTCTAAATGTCTTCCATGTTTTTCCCTTTCTTCTACCCTTTTTCTCTCCGTATCTTTCCATCTATCAATTTTTCTTATAATGTCACTTCTCTCTCCCTCTCTCACTCCCTCCCCCTCTCTCCCTCTCCCTCTCTCTTTCTCCCTCCCTCTCTCCCTATCTCCTTCTCTTCCGTCTCAATCTCTTCTTATAGTTCTGTTCTGTCAGTCTCCCATCGAAAAGCGAACTGACTCAATTCCATGTCTCCTCTATCGCTATAATAATGGCGTCTGTCCCTCAGTCTTGTCTGCCCTCTAACCTCCTCAACTCCCGCACTTCTCGCCCTCTTCTCTCTCCACTTCTCTTCACACTTGTCGCGCCTAACCTTACAGTCTCACATTAAACGTTATCTAGTCCTTCCTCCACTGAATTTCTTCCCCTTTGGAAACTCGTTCAGCTATAACATTTTAGGCAGAATATTAAGGGCACATCAGGTTCACCAACCTCTGCTGTGATCAACTTTGACCTTCATCTGTTCATAGCCGATAAACAAAGGAGCAATCCAAGCCACGGGTGGATTGGTGGAAATGTAAGAGAGAAGGAACGTGGCTTAATGTTTAGAGTATTCGGCTCCCAATCGTACGCTCGTGAGTTCGACTCCTAGTGGCATGTTGTGTCTTTCATATTGCTCTAATCCATTCACCTTGCAAAAATGAGTAGTACCTGTAATTCAAAGAGGACAACCTTGTCACATTCTGTATCATGCTGAATATCTCTGAGAAGTAAATTAAGGGCCTGGGTGTCTGTGAAATACTGAGCCACTTTCACATTAATTTCCTTAGCAGGTTGTTCGGTTAATGGGATCAACTGGAACTACATCGTCGTATTCGACGGAGAACAAGTTTGGCAGTTTAGTTTGGAAATGCAAGAAAGGCGGGCCCCATGTTGCCTTGTGGTAGCTGTTTCGACTTTTAGCGTTCTGGGTTCAAATCCTGCTATGGCTTACTTGAATGATAGACCATCTTTAGGTGCTAAGTCTGCCTTTTGCTAAGTCCATCGCACTCATTTGAGTTAGGCTTTCATTTTGAGGACCCATTCCTTCTTCCCCATCACTCACTAGCCTTGGAGATTCTATAACGGGTCCTTGGTCCTGTCTTCTCTCCTTAGTATAAGATATTACAAATATATTCAAGCCCCCCCCCCCAAGGAATATTGACACACGTTGTTGGGAGAAAAAAATGGAATTCTGTTGCATTCAAGTAAGGAGCAGTTCAAATACGTTATAGAGATATCTGGGCCCCGTAAATGCTTTCCACTTCAGATTGTCACGGAGTAGAAAATCATCGCTTAAAACAAAAAAGGTGTTAATGCGCACTCCATAGCACTCTTTGGTGTATTTCGGGCTCATTAATTCTCCTCAGCACCAGTCCTTTATATGAACTAAAAAATGAATTAGACTGACATTTATTTTGAACCTGTTGAAGGCACACGAGATGCCGAAATATATCGTTCAAAGCGAAAATAAATAAGTTACTTTCGAGTTGCGCTTTTTGTCATTAAGTTGGTCTTGGTGATGGATTACGTCAGCTATGTTCACCTTAGTGACGGATTGTGTCAATCGTATACAAAAGTAAAGAACTCTTCTATCTATCTATTACGTTTCTGCTGAGTTACTTCAGTCCTTTATATAAACTAATAATAATAATAATAATAATAATAATAATAATAATAATAATAATAATAATAATAATAAATAATAGCCAAAAATACAAAATTTATCACTTTTATGAAAGGAGATAAGTTCTGTCACATATGATGATGGTGCAACTCTTTTGTCAAACGTATTCAGCCTATTTTAATCAAGACGCTTACGTCTTCCCTCTGAGGAATGGCGAAGTCTTGCAGCAGCTGTTTGCTCCTGGTTCTTTACTTAGTCTCATCTCTCGCTAACCTATTGTCTCATTGGCAACTCTTGCAGCTTGTCTTTGTCTTGCATCCTTTAAACGTTTTTCTCTTTCCTTTTTTGATTCTTGGCTCCTGTTGAATGCATTTCGTTGGCATAAATTGTTCTAACCGTTTTTTTTTCCCCTTGCCTCTTGTGTTTCATTGGCCCTGCGTGCAGCAGCTCTCTTTCGGTCGTTTTCACATCTTTGCTGTCGTTGGGCAGTGGGGGGGGGGGTCTCTAG
>NC_068988.1:7052703-7053150 GCF_001194135.2 Octopus bimaculoides
TTGGGCAGTGGGGGGGGGGGTCTCTAGTGACCTTACTCTTGGCTACCTGTATTCGTCTTTACTTCACTGTAGAATACTGATCATCTACATCTACCCCGTCTTCTCTTATAGAGAGTGAGAACATTTTTCTCACAAACTTTTTTCGAAAATGAAAATGGCGATTAAATGAAATGAGTGGAAGTTACATGAATGTCTTCACAAAAGAGATTGAAATAAATGGCGATTGTAGAACGCC
The DNA here is from genome assembly GCF_001194135.2 of Octopus bimaculoides. Classification (NCBI taxonomy): domain Eukaryota; kingdom Metazoa; phylum Mollusca; class Cephalopoda; order Octopoda; family Octopodidae; genus Octopus; species Octopus bimaculoides. The sequence goes on from NC_068988.1 coordinate 7,052,939, forward strand.
GTACGCACGCGCACACACACATACATACACATACAAACAGTATAAAACATCAGCGTCTCTTTCTCTCCTGATTTCCCCCTCTCTTTGTACTGCCTTTCTTTCACCTTCATCTATAGAACATACATACAGTATCAAACATCAGCGTCTTTCTCTCCCCCGCTATCTCTCTCTCTCTCTCTCTCTCTCTCTCTCTCTCTCTCTTTCTACTTCTC
>NC_068988.1:7055660-7058160 GCF_001194135.2 Octopus bimaculoides
CATACATACTTACATACATACAAATATATCTATACAAATACATGCATATACATTTACGTATGCACATGTATATACGCGCATGTGTGTGTGTGTGTGTGTGTGTGTGTGTGTGTGTGTGTGTGTGTGTGTGTGTGTGTGTGTGTGTGTGTGTGTGTGTGTGTTCATACATGTGAAGGCGCGTGGCCTAGTGGTTAGGCTGTAGCACTCAGGATCGATAGATCGAGGGTTCGATTCCTACACCAGATTCGAACCCAGGTCTCGTGCAAACCATTTCATTTCACATTGCTACAGCGCCCCATCACTTTCGATCAGGGGTAAATGTTGTCCTGCTCATCTAACCGGAGGGGTAGCGCCATTCGAAGGCTAAAGCAATGCAATGAACTGATTCCTAAACGGTGAGTTTTTCAACAACTAAATTTCTTTCGACGAATTTTCTTACCGCATAAATGTTTACGACGAAATTTATTATAACCACATCTGATATCAACCGCTTGGTATAGTAACCTACGTCAGAATGCACACGAAGATAATTCATTCAGGAAACCCCTTGTTCCTCGTTACCAAATGGTAGTGCAGATTTTACAAGGACCTCTGCCACGATCCGGATCCACTGTACACATGATAACAGTCGTTCGAGTTTACACCACACCAGAGCAATGCTCCTACACTGAAAACCTGCTCGAAGGGCAACAGGATAGGTCCGCCTAATCACGCATTACATTACTATAAACCATGTGCCTTATATCACTTTCAAATTCTAGCACAAGACCAGCAATTGGAGGTGAAGGGGCAAGTCGATTGCATCGACTCTAGTGTTCAATTGGTACTTTATTTCATCTGCCTCGAAAAGATGAAAGCTAAAGTGGGCCTTGGCGGAATTTGAACTCAGAACGTAAAGCCGGACGAAATGCCGCTAAGCATTTTGCCCGGCGTGCTAACAATTCTGCCGGCTCGACGCCTTAATTAATATTTATATTAAGATTTCTTTGATGTGCGTTCGTTCGTCTCTTCGTTGTTGCCTAGGAGACGCTCTGTCCATTAGGCACCGGCTGTAGGAAGGAAAGACAGAAAGAAAGAAAGGGAAAGAAAAGAAAGGAAGGAAGGAAAGAAAGAAGAAACAGGAATAAGAAGGCTTATCTATGGTATTACTAATGCTCTTAGAGAAGTTAAATGTCCAAAGAATAAGGCGTGTATATGCATACAGCACTATGTAAGCATGCGTGTGTGTGTGTGTGTGAACGCACATACAGACTCGCACATACACATACACAAAATACGAAATCATGTACATGTATATGCATATATATCTATATATGTATTCATATGTGCATATATCTATATCTATATATACATTCATATGTATACACGCACACACTTGTTCTGTCAGTCACTTTTGCTGAACTGCTAAGATACGGTAACATGAACATATCAACATTGGGTGTCGAGCGATGGCGGGTGGGGGACGCAAACACAGACACATACACTAAGTTGACTAAGGCCTGAAATTTTGGGGGAGGGATTAAGTCGATTACATCGACACCAGTGCGCACCTGGCACTTAATTTATCGACCCCCGAAAGGATGAAAGGCAAAGTCGACCTCGGTGGAATTTGAACTCAGAACGTAAAGACACATGAAATACCGCTAAGCATTTCGTCCGGCGTCCTAACGATTCTGCCAGCTCACAACCTTAACCAAATATAGATATTAATTAAGACGGAGAGCTGACAGAATCGTTACCATACCGAACAAAATGCTCAGCGTCATTTCGTCCGTCTTTACGTTGGAGCAACGGGCAAAAATATATTCTACGCTGTTTAATTATACCTCTTTACGTTTTTGAGTTCAAATCTAACACAAATCCTTTTCTGCTTTTTATAATAAAAAGCAGAAGATAAAAATAGATACAGCGTTCATTCTTATTGATTTACACCTTACAAGATGGCGGTACCCCCACGCCACAACCACCCTTCTATGATCATGGTTCAGTGACTGAAATCAGTAAACGTATGTATGTATGTATGTATGCATGTGTGTGTTTGTATATATACATATGTATATGTGTTTATACATAGATATATATATAAACACATGGAGGCGCAATGGCCCAGTGGTTAGGGCAGCGGACTCGCGGTCTTCGGATCGCTGTTTCGATTCACAGACCGGGCGTTGTGAGTGTTTATTGAACGAAAACACCTAAGGCTCCACAAGGCTCCGGCAGGGGATGGTGGCGAACCCTGCTGTACTCTTTCACCACAACTTTCTCTCACTCTCACTCTTACTTCCTGTTTCTGTTGTACCTGTAATTCAAAGGGTCAGCCTTGTCACACTATGTGTTACGCTGAATCTCCCCGAGAACTATGTTAAGGGTACACGTGTCTGTGGAGTGCTCAGCCACTTGCACGTTAATTTCACGAGGAGGCTGTTCCGTTGATCGGATCAACTAGAACCCTCGTCGTCACCGACGGAGTGCCAACAAACATGTATGTACGTGTATTGTA
>NC_068988.1:7059808-7060901 GCF_001194135.2 Octopus bimaculoides
ATTAATAATTTAGAGAAGAACCACTATGGTGCAGCTCAAACGATGAAGGAGATCAGACACCATCAAGAAAAGCGTACTCTTCAAAATACTAGTTTAAAAATCTAAAAAATCCAGAGGATAATTTGTAATACGTAAAATCTAATAAATATAAAACTAAAATTTTAAATCAGTTTAGAAAGTTTAAAAACAAATAAAAGATAAAACATCTTGCATGTGGAACCATCACATAGAGACCCCCTTGTGGGCTATATTGATCACATGCTCGTGCCTCATATGAGCTCATTCACCGCCCTCCACTCCCCCCATCAAATTGAAGTTGTCTGAACAGGTGCGCGATGTAACGCATGTCAGGTGTCGAGACGATCCCAGGCTAACGAAAAATGAAGTGTGTTGCTCAAAAACACAACGCACCAACCGGTCTAGGAATTGAAACCACGATGTCGCGATGGTGAGTGCAACATCCTAACCACTAGTCCATACGCCCTCACATGCTTTCTTGTAATGACGTCATAAAATGCCAACCAAATGACCAGACCAGCTGTCAAGGTCTCTTGTTCTTCTTTGAATTCGAATTTAAAACAGAATGCATTTATAGAATTACCATAATTAAAAGCTTTTTTTTATCTTTCATTTTTTTTCCATGTCTGTGAGCTGATGGAATTACCATTCTCTCTTTAAAACAATTTTCAATGTAGTCTTTGGTTGCGAAAACATTGGAATTTTTTGTCAATTGAATTTGTATAATAAAACCATTTCAATATATTTTCGTTCAAATGTTATTGAACCTTTTAGCGCGGGTGGATTCTGCACCTGTTCCCTTTACAGAACTATTATCAATATAGATGAGCCAGCGAGTGGAGCCTCTACATGGTGGTACCATCTGCTAGAAATGGTAGTCGAATCTACGTGAACACTGGCATAGATAAGGACGAGAGAAGCATGCGTCTACACGATCTGAAATGATCTTGGATTAAACATCAGTAATAGATTACTGCTTGTATATTAGACAACTTCTAGCGAGACTGCATCGTGTATGTGTGTGTATGTGTGTATTTATATATATATATGTATATATATATATATATATATATAT
>NC_068988.1:7065095-7067655 GCF_001194135.2 Octopus bimaculoides
GCCGTCACGATGGTGTTATCGGCAAAATCAACAAGATCTTCAACCATTCTTAAACAAAATTTTCGACGTCAACAATTAGAACAACAACAACAACAACAGCAACAACAACAATAATAATAATAATAATAATAATAATAATAATGGGTATGCTGTGCTTCGTATGTTTTACCCCAGTATCACTTTGATGGCATGCACTGTTCTCTCACTCAGTAATACAAAGAAGAAGAAGAAGAAGAAGAAGCCTTTCTTTATTGGCCAGAAGGGCCGAACACAAAAACATATAAGGACATTACAAGACAAAAGACAAGCGGGGTTTAAAAGCAGAAAGCGGCTAAACAAAAAAACAAAGAAAAACAGTTAACAAAAAATTAAACAATAAAATTCTCCAATAGTGGGGACTTCCACCCACGGCCAACCAGAACACCCCACACACCCTAGTCACCCCGACTGCCAAGGGCATGCCAAGTAGGTGCCCCCTCTTGCCCTCAACTGCTCCGGCTTACAGACGAATATTCACACGGGCCATGTTCGTCTTAAATTGAGCTCACATTCGTATCAACCGAATATTTAGTTCTATTCATGTCATATTCATGGCTCAAAGGAATACAAAAAAAAACAAAAAAACACCGAGTGATTAATGTTTTTGCTATAAGCAACCATCGTTATTGCGTTCGTATTTATTATTATTTTATTTTTTATTTTAAAATATATATTTTTAATTAAACATTAAAACACATGTTTCCATCATCGATGATCTTTCGTTGGAGTACAGATTTGTGTGGGATTCCAAATGAAAAGAAACCAAGCCAGGAAAATACAAAAATAGACTTGGCCCTTCTGTATCAGTGAAAAAGATGCAATTGTGAACCTGCAGTTGTAAATATGTGAGAGACGAAATAGGAATTTTGAAAGAAATGTCTATAAAATTAATTTTTAATCATCGAATGGCTACGGAGGTCCACCAGAATAAAATAGTAATCAAAGGAGACCATAGATTAAAAAAACGGTTGAGAACCCCTGATTTTCATTAACCTTGAAATTTCAAAGGAAACCAATGTGTTTGCTGGACAGCAATAACTTTGGTTACTATTCTCGTTCACTTGGTGTGCCATGCGTGGCAGATAAATTCATATTGCTTGTTAAGATTATCTCCACAGATATCCTACAGACATTAGGGCCGCCAGCACTGATTTTTGTTTCGATGTCTTGTATTCGAGAAGACGCTGCACAATAAAATACCGCATCCGTCTCTTCAAGACAATAACCCATTACCTCCCATAATTCTATTAACTGGAATTTTTTTTATGAAACTTTGATTTCTAGCATAAAACAGCCTTAGAAACACGCTGGAATAATCAAAATAACATTTTAAATAGAAATAAGCGAGATATTGGGTGAAAAATTAGCAAACCTCATTTGAATATCAGAGAAATATACCTAGTAGATATAGCAAAAAGGTTAGATATGTGTAAATATTGACAGATAATTACGAAATTTGTAATTTTTAAGTGATCTCATATGAGAACACTGGTAGGTAATGGGTTAAGATTCTTACCAAAGACAACACCTTGTGGATGTGAACGAAATTGTCCCAGTATCGATATCCAGTCGAAAATGAACCATATCAACGTAACTTTACAGGTTTGGAGTGATTTTTTGAACACTTAAAAGCCTTTTTTGTTTGTTTTTTGATAACGTTTCGGTTTAATTCTCACGAGAGTGGCCCTACTTCAAATATGCTAGCTCTCAATTTGCTATTAGTTTTCCATGCAGAGGATGTGACTGAGTAGTACATCTGTTTCTCCATTGATTAAGATGAATCATCCAACACTTTTGTTTCAATGTAACAGTTCGTTTGTGTCCACATCTAAATACAATCAGAGGTGATCGATCTGTTTCCAGATGTATCGGTAGGATGAAGGGAAGTGAAATAGGGAGAGAGAAAAAGAAGCTGGTAAGAGGAAGAGAAGGATGATGGAGAGAGGAAGGGAAAAAGGCAAGAAAGAATGAAATAGAGAAACGGGGGAAAGAGGCAACGGAGTGGGGGAAGTGAGGACGATATCGGTAAGAGAATGAGAGCGAAATAGAGAAGGAATGAATATAGGTAGGAAAGAAAATGTGAAGGAAAGATGAAAAGGGAGAACAAAAGTTTTTAAAAAAAGGGGGTTGAAGGAAAGAATGAAAGAAACAAACTAAGAAGAATTTAGAGATCAAAGGAGAGAAAGCGGATGAATGAGTGAGGGAAGAAGTGAACGAATGAAGGAACGAACGAGCGCGCGAACGAACGAGAAAAGTAGATGCTTAGAGAAGGAAAACAGAAAGCGAACGAAAAGCGAAGATCTTTTCGTCTTTTCAGCCTTTATTTCTTTCAGTCATTGGACTACGGCCATGCTGGAGCACTGCCTTGAAGGATTTCCTCGAATACATCGACCCCTATTACTTATTTGCAGACCTGGTACTTGTTCTGTACTTTGCTTTTTGCTCCACCCCTATGTTTCGGGGACGTAAACAAACCAAGCGGCGGTAGGGGACAAACACAATCATAGACATGCAAACATCC
>NC_068988.1:7067984-7069994 GCF_001194135.2 Octopus bimaculoides
TGTGTGTGTGTGTGTGTGTGTGTGTGTGTGTGTGTGTGTGTGTTTGCCTGTCTGTGTTTTTCCTTCCACCATGGCGTCACAGCCGATGTTGATATGTTTACATCTCCGTAACTTAGCAGTTCGATAAAAGAAATAGATCGAATAAGTACCAGGATTACAAAAAATAAAAGAATACGAAGGAGAGACGGAGAATGTGAGTGAGGGGTGTGGGAGAGAGAAAGACACAGAGAGAGAGAAGGAAAGAGATAGCGAGAGACTGGTTGAACAGAAAGAGATGGAGAGAGAGGGAGAACGGTGTGTGTGTGTGTGCGCGTGTGAGTGGGCGGTGGGAGGAAAGGCGGACGGGAGCTCGCAGATAAGGTCGAAGTGATTAGTGAATGGTTATCGATCTGTGCCGAGGTTATAATGAGAGATTCATTACAAATATAACAAGCGTGTCAAAAGTATAACGAACAGAAACGACAGCTGAGCAGCCGATCACCGTGTGTGTGTGGGGTGGGGGCGGGGGCGGAGCGTGACACAGAGCTGGAGCGAGAATATGTAAATACACACATACGGCTTACTCACAGCTGAGGCGATGCTCCAGCTTGGTTGCACTCCCAGGACTGAAACCATTAAAAGCATAAAATACAAAGAATAAAAACAATATAAAATATCCAAAGACATATGTGTGTGTGTCTTCGTGTATGTGTGTGTATGTTCGTGTGTGTGTGTGTGTGTATGTGTGTGTGTGTCAAAGAGACAGACATGGAGAGGTAGACAGACAGACAGACAAACAGACAGCAAGAGTTTATAAGAACAAAATATATGATATGTGTGTGTGTGTGTATCCGTGTTTGACAAACGGTGCTGGTTTGTTTACGTCTCCGTAAATTAGCTGTTCGGTAAAAGGAGTAGTATAGCTACGTACCAGGCTTAAAAATTGTACAAGGGGTCGATTCATTCCAATAAACATCCTTCATGGTGGTGCCCCAGCACGGCCGCAGTTTAATGACAGAAACAAGTAAAAGATAAAGATATGCATGTGTGTATGTGTGTGTGTGTATTACTCTTTTACTTGTTTCATTGTGTGTGTGTATATATATATATATATATATACACAATGGGCTTCTTTCAGTTTCCTTCTACCAAGCCCAATCACAAGGCTTTAATCGGCTAGTGACTATAGTAGAATGCACTTTCAAAAGTGCCACGCAGTGGGATTGAACCCGGAACCATGTGGTTGGTTGGTAAGCAAGCTTTTCACCACATAGCTATGCCTGCTGTATGATTATATATATAGTTGAAAATTACAGAAAAACGAAGACGAAGTCAGGTGTAGGAACAACAAGCTAGTGTATTAGTTTGACGCTCGGGGAAAATGGAAAAGTCTTTTACGTTTCGAGCCTACACTCTTCAACAGAAAGGAATATGAGAAAATAAACAGAGAGAATAGAAGACATTTTGGATTTAACGGTCTATTATACACAAATACATACATATATACATATATATATATATATATATATAAATACACACTCAAAGGCACTACGTCGGTTACGACGATGAGGATTCCAGTTGATCCAATATACGGAACAGCCTGCTCGTGAGATTAACGGGTAAGTGGCTGAGCATTCCACAGACACGTGTACCTTTAACGTAGTTCTCGGGAAGATTTCGCATGACACAGAGTGTAACAAGGCTGGCCCTTTGAAATATAGGTAAAACAGAAACAGGAAGAAAGAGGGAGAGAAAGAGTACAGCAGGGTTCACTACCACCCCCTGCTGGAGCCTCGTGGAGCTTTAAGTGTTTTCACTCCATAAACACTCACAACACCCGGTCTGGCAATCGAAACCGCGATCCTATGACCGCGAGTCCGCTGCCCTAACCACTGGGCCATTGCGCCTCTAGGCATATACACATATATACATATATGGATGCATCTATATGTATGTAAACACACAAATGCACAGAAAACACATTCATACAAATACACATGTTTATATATATATATATATATATATATATAT
>NC_068988.1:7070910-7072532 GCF_001194135.2 Octopus bimaculoides
CGCACTTATTACTCTTTTACTCTTTTACTCTTTTGCTCGTTTCAGTCATTTGACTGCGGCCATGCTGGAGCACCGCCTTTAGTCGAGCAAATCGACCCCAGGACTTATTTTTTGGAAGCCTAGTACTTATTCTATCTGTCTCTTTTGCCGAACCACTAAGTTACGGGGACGTAAACACACAACCATCAGTTGTCAAGCGATGTTGGGGGGACAAACACAGACACACAAACATATACACACACATACATATTTATTTATTTATTTATGGGTTTCAGCCAAGTGGCTGTGGTCATGCTGGAGCACCACGTGACTTTTCGTCTTTATGCTGTGCTCTCTTCACGTTCCTTGCATGGCTCTTCGCCTCCACCTGATATAATCCAATCAAGTGTTTTGATGGCACATCTGGTGTATAAGAGAATTTGACATCGCTGCCCTAAACTGTGCCTCATTTCGAACCATTGGTTCGTCTGGTATCGTGGAGAGGAAAGCGTCGAGTTTTGTCTTGAAGACCTCTATATCCATGTCTTGCATGTCTCTCAAATGTTTTGGCAGGGCATTAAAGAGCTGGGGTCCTCTGAAACCGAGGCTGTTGCAGTACCTCGTTCTTATGTGAGATGCAGTGGACGGCACCTTTGGTACCATGCATATATATACATATATACGACGGGCTTCTTTCAGTTTCCGTCTACCAAATCCACTCACAAGGTGCCACGCAGTGGGAATGAACCTGGAACCCTGTGATTTGTAAGCAAGCTACTTACCACAAACCACCCCTACGCCTATTCGTTAATGTTTTTTTTTCTGTTTTTACTTTTAGAGACAGTGCGTCTTCTTAGAAATAAATAGAATGATTCTGGCTTTGAAATTGAGAAGGACAAAGTGATGGTCCCGGGCATTTCCTCGACAGGAACAACATGTTGCATTCTTCTGCAAGACATTTCATTTCCTATAACATCAGTCTAAATAGGTGCCCGTCAGATTGCTATTTTTGTGTCTTTCTTTCTCTCTGTCTGTCTGTCTGCTTGTCTGTCTGTCTGTCTGTCTGTCTGCTTGTCTGTCTGCTTGTATGTCTGTCTGCGTGTCTGTCTGTCTGTCTGTCTGTCTGTCTGTCTGTCTGTCTGTCTGCTTGTCTGTCTGTCTGTCTGTCTGTCTGTCTCTCTCTCTCTCTCTTTCTATCTATATCTCTCTCTCTATCCATCTATATATCTTTCTCTCTTTCTTTCTCTTCTCCCTTTTCCTTTCTTTCTCTCTATCTCTGTTTCCGCCTACCAAATCCACTCACAAGGCTTTGGTCGACCCGAGGCTATAGTAGAAGACACTTGCCCAAGGTGCCACGCATTGGAACTGAACCCGGAACCATATGGTTGGGAAGCAAGCTTCTTACCACAAAGCCACGCATGCGCTTATATATGAAACGTCGTAACTTTCAGTCCTACCTTGAGTTCATTCATTTATTTGTTTCAGTCATTTGACTGCGGCCATGCTGGAGCACCACCTCTAGTCGAACATATCGACCTCAGGACTTATTCCTTGTAAACCTAGTACTTATTCTATCGGCTTCCTTGGCCGAACGGCTAAGTTACGAGGGACGTCGGTTGTCAAGTGACCGTGGGGGGGGGGGG
>NC_068988.1:7072571-7074498 GCF_001194135.2 Octopus bimaculoides
GGGGGGGGGGGACAAACTCAGGCACACAAACATATACAAATATATATATATATATATATATATATATATACACACACGCGACGGCTTCTTTCAGTTTCCGTTTACCAAATCCACTCACGAGGCTCTGGTCGGCCCCGGCTATTGTGGGACTGAACCCGGACCCATGTGGTTGATAAGCAAGCTACTTACCACACAGTCGCTCCTGTGCCTTCAGCCACTCCTGTATAAAATCTGCAGAAATAACTTTGAAAAACTTCTAATTTGCATTTCCAATGGATTGTTTTCTAATTTTGATTTGGCCGGTATTTGTTAATCGTATAAAGATTGCATATGTCAGCACATGGATATATTTCGTGCACTAACGCTGGTGCAGATACTCATTATCGTGTATGGTTACGTTACTAAGCTGTGATATTCCTTTTCATATCAACCCCTTGAGACCGCTCTTGCTTCTGTGATATAAACTTCCTGCTTATAAAGTGATTTAAATTTAAACCATACATCAAAATTTCATGTTAATTTTTGTTAACACCTACTTGATATTGACAAAGATATTTTACTAAATCCTTCGTTTTTTTTCACTTTTCAAATTGAAAATATGCAGTGAATTTGACAGAAATAAGGTAACAAAAGTGTGAAAGTGATCTAAATTAAAACCAGCCATCCATCAATAGACGGCTCTTGGTTTTATGATACAATCTGCCTGTTTTATAAAGTGATTTTCCTATTAAAACCATCGATCAAGATTTCGTGTTAACTTTTGTTCTAAACAGCAACTTGACAAAAATATTTTACTTAATTCGTTATTTACAAAATTATTTGAAACAAAGGAAGAGCATTTCACTTCGTGTTTTCAAACTTGAATTCAATTAAAATCATCCGTCAAAATTTTATATTAATTTTTGTTCTCAACACCAGATTGGTATTCACAAAGGTATTTCACTAAATTCGTTATTTTCAAAATCATTTAGAAGAAACGTAATGTATTTGGCAGAAATACGGTGACAAAGGGGTTAAAGTGATCCACCAATATTCCAAGTTTTGTTCAAAACACCAACGTCATAACGAAAAATGTTATTTTATCAAAAATAACTAGAAGGAAAGCAGTGTATTTCGACAGAAATATTGTAACAAAAGGGTAAAACAACGATGTTTAAATGTTATTCTTGTGAAGCAAAGAAAAATATAATTTAACACGTATTTTACGAATTTAATCTGCAAGCGATACACCGAAAATATGTAAAATATTTCAAAGTTTAAGAATGTAACTCACTCTGTTACATGTTGATGTCTAAATTCTAAACATAGGACTTCGTCCATAGAACAAGTAAATAGCAAAAGTTTCCCAGCAATAAGATTAATCTTTCTCTATACATTCCAATTATAAATGCACTTTAATGATTTCAACACTAACTGTATTAATTGAATGAGTCATTAATGACGAAACTTGAAATTCCAGTCACTCCAATATTAATAAACTTTATTCTACTAAATCTGAAGATTCTTCCACATTAAATGTTTTGTGGTTTTATAATAAGGACATCAACAATATCTTATAATACACTTAATCATTTAGACACATAAATACATATTTGTGGGTGTGTATGTGTGTGTTGATGCATATACATACGCGAGCGGTACATCATTTGCACGATGTGGAAAATATACCGCCAGCATTGCCCAAACGACCTGAACATTAGTTTCAAGGTTCATCCAAGGCTGGGACCACGGGCCATACGTCCCCTGCTTAATTCAGGATCACAACATATAGGTAGACTGCGGCATAATTTATTTTCCTCAACAGGCCCTGCCCTGTTTAACATTGTCCCGAAACTGATAAAAGAGGAAACAGATCCTATCAGCTTTAAACAGAGTCTAGACAGCTTTCTTCAAGGAATACCAGACAAGCCACCCATACCTGGATACA
>NC_068988.1:7076114-7077438 GCF_001194135.2 Octopus bimaculoides
CTGTCATTACAGTATCGAAATGTGATTGTTTCAGTTAGTAGAATAGTTTCATTTTTAAAGTGAAAGTATTTGACATGAGTGTTTTTGTTTCACTTTTGACACGTAATACTTAAATAGTGGAGGAGATATTATGTTGCCGTGGGCTCGAACTCCGCAAGAAGTTAATAATTTTTTTTTACTAAAACACAACTGGAACCCTAAGTAAGGCATCTGTAAAATTTGAATGAAATTGGTTGCGTAGTTCTCGAGTTTTAGGGATTCACACAGACAGACAGACAGACAGACAGACAGGCACACATTCTCATTTTTATATATATAGATAACAAAAAACTTTCCTCTGTTAAGACGTAAAATTTCAAAATATCGATATAGATAGCTAGATAGATAGAGAGAGGGAGAGATTGAGATAGTGAGACAGACACAGAGAGATCGATCGATAGATAGAGAGAGAGAGAGAGAGAGAGAGAGAGAGAGAAAGAGAGAAAGAGAGAAAGAGAGAAAGAGGGGGGAGAAAGAGACAGACAAACAGACAGAGTTATAAATATATTTTTGCATTTAGAAGCATTGAGAAATTTGAAAATTAGATATTATGCAGGGTTACTGAAAAGCCTATATACCATAGCACTTGACACAAAAATACACACCACAGTACGTGAGTGTGTATATGCGTATATGTGTACTTGTGAGTATGTATGTATGTATGTATGTATGTATGTATGTGTGTGTGTATGTATGTATGTATGTATGTATGTATGTATGTATGTGTGTGTGTATGTATGTATGTATGTATGTATGTATGTAATTGTGTAAGGCTTAGAAGTGGTTCACGTCAAGAGAATATTAATACTAATATTAATATATAATCGTAATATGAAAAAAAAAATTAACAAAGACACGCGCACACATAGATGACTTCCTAGAATTAATTTACTGAGGAAACCCTTTGACCTCCACGAAATACCTTAACCTAAGCAAATATGATTGGTTGCAGGGTTTCAGCGTTGAAGCCCTATAGGGTGTGCAGTCTGTCAGGTTTAAAAGCCATATTCTAAAAATCACGACAGATTGTCATCTTGGATCACATCAAATTAGAGCTATATTCTCTATGGGGAGTGAGAAATGCTTGCAATTAGATTTTCTGGCTGTCTTTTAATATTATCATAACGTGTATATATATATGTATGTATGCATGTATATATTTGTGTGCGAGTGTGTATGTAAGTATGTATACACCAAATAGTATATAGCTTACACTCAGTCGCTTTTACTTACTGACACGCTCTCTCTCTCTCTCTCTCTCTCTCTCTCTCTCTCTCTCTCTCTC
>NC_068988.1:7077453-7077806 GCF_001194135.2 Octopus bimaculoides
TCCTTCTCCTCTCTCTCTCTCTCTCTCTCTCTCTCTCTCTTTCTTTCTTTCTCTCTCTCTGTATAAATATATATATCCATACATGTATGTGTGTGCGTGTATGTATAATAATAATGTATATGACTTGCGATGTTTGCCTCGCCTTAACGATTGTTGTCCTCTTTAAGAATTATATATCCGCGATGTCGTAAATCTGCAATGGCTCCATAACTACCGCCCCAGCTACAACCTTGGAGTTCTAGTAATCCGTCACAGCACTTACCTAGCGTACCTAATCGTTTAGATCACCTGTGAACTAAAAACCCCATACTTTGTATGTATATATATATATATATATATATATATATATATAT
>NC_068988.1:7084669-7087390 GCF_001194135.2 Octopus bimaculoides
ACAGCTATATGCAAACACGCAAGCACACACACATGCACACACACACACACACACATGCACACACACATGCACATGCACACACACACACACACACACACACACACACACATACATGCAAGCAGGCAGAGAGGCATAAAAGCACTCTCTCACACATACACACACACACACACACACACAAGCCAGAATTCCATATATGAGAAATTATGCATGTAGACATACATATTTACTTTTCTACTCTTGGCACAAGGCCCGAAATTGTTGGGGAGGGGGGGCAGTTGATTATATCAACCCCAGTACGCAACTGGTACATAATTGATCGACTCCGAAATCTGAATCAAAGTGCTTTGATCCATATCCATCTATATATATATATATATAGCTTTAGGGAAAAGAACCAAGGTTCATAAACTAATCGATAAAAATCCACTGTCACATAGAAAAATTAATAAGTAAAAGCACAATAAATAAGTATAATATAATACAAAGTAAATATCATAAGATAAAGATAATAAAATGACTACACGTGTTTCATAACCAATTTTCAAATAGAAAGAAAACTTAAATCGATTAAAATCGATTAAAACTATCGAAAATCAATTCTATTCAAACATATAGCTAATCTTCAGGTCAAAATACAACAATAATAATAATAATAAAAGAATGTATATATATCAGCCAACATACGACGGGATACATGCATTTCTTTGTATAAAATTATTTTACAAGGATTTGTTCAACCCAGGGCTGTGGTGGGTTACGTTTGCGTATGATGTTGTGCAGTGGGACAGGAACCCAAGCCATATAGTTACGAAGGAAGCACCTTAAACCACACATCCATGTACATAAGCACATACAGCGAGGGAGAGACAGACAGACAGACAAAGACGGAGAGGGGAGTGAGATAGACGGAGGAAAGACAAAGAGATCTAGTCACGTATATATAAAAATATGAAAGACATGCGCAAAAGCACAACATACTTATAAGAAAACACAGAAATGCATGCATACACCTATGCACACAGTGTGCAACACACACACACACACAAGATCAATCGCCCCCATTAAAGACACACAACTAAACGCACATACAATGAGAACTACGAACGCAGACAAATAGACCCAAAGTAGGAACAAACTTATACACGCACTCATCGTGGCACTCCGTCAGTTGCGACGACGAGGGTTCCAGTTGATCCGATCAACAGAACAGCCTGCTCGTGAAATTAACGTGCAAGTGGCTGAGCACTCCACAGACACGTGTACCCTTAGCGTAGTTCTCGGGTAGATTCAGCGTGACACAAAGTGTGACAAGGCTGGTCCTTTTGAAATACAGGTACAACAGAAACAGGAAGAAAGTGTGAGAGAAAGTTGTAATAAAGGATTACAGCAGGGTTCGCCACCCTACCCTGTCGGAACCTCATGGAGCTTTAGGAGCCTCGTGACCTAACCACTGGGCCACTGCGCCTCCATTCACACGCACGCTCATGCTAACACACATACACAACCACAGCCGTTTTATGGAACTTATACAAGCAAATAAGCACAGGCGCATGTGCGCACACACTCATTAACATATATTGGTATGAAAGTTTAGCACAACGCCAGCAAATTCGAGTGAGGAAGCTGGTCGATTACATCGCCTTCAGTATATCACTGGTACTTATTAAATCTTTTGTATTATAGACACAAGGCCAGAAGCTTTGGAGGATGGGACTGGTCGATTACATCAACCCCAGAATTTCACTGGCACTTAATTAGTCGACTCCGAAAGAACGAAAGGCTAAGGCGACGTCAGCGGAATTTGAACTCAGAACGTATAGACGGATGAAATGCTGCTAAACATTTTGTCCGGCGTGTTAATTCTGCTACCGCACAGAAGCATAGAAGCACTCAAACACACACACACACATTTGCATGCACACAGACATACAGACATACACACACACACATTCACATGCACACAGACACACTGACATACACACACACATTCACATGCACACAGACACACACACATTCACATGCACACAGATACACACTCACATGCATACACACACATTCACATGCACACACACACACGCATATTCACATGCTCACAGATACATACACACATTCAAACACACAGATATACACACACACATTCATGTACACACACACATTCATGTACACACACACATTCATGTACACACACATTCACATGCTCACAGATATACACACAGTCAAACACAGACACATGCACACATTCATACACACACATACACATTCACATGCTCACAGATACACACACGCATTCAAACACACAGACACATACACACACACACACACACACACACACACACACACACACACACACATGCGCGCGCATGCAAGCATCTATGCCGACATACTGAAGACATAAACTACAAGATACTCGCGTAACACATTGACATTTTGATGGTGCATAAAATTCACATCGTCTTTTGCAATGTGGCAAATTCTGACAGTCGACATATTTGTGCGGTGCAAGTCTTTGCTATCACGTGATTTACAGCTGCAGAGTTATGGCCAAACAAATATACGGAGAGTATGCGCAAATGCACGCGCATATACACATATAGATGTGAAAAAAATACCCCACACGTACACCTATATCTATAAAGGTATCTATCTGGATGGCGTTCTCTATAGTTATCTATCTCTGCATATACATACATGCATACATACATACATACATACATATATATA
>NC_068988.1:7088687-7089457 GCF_001194135.2 Octopus bimaculoides
TGTGTGTGTGTGTGTGTGTGTGTGTGTGTCCGTGTGTGTCCGTGTGTGTGTGTGTGTGTGTGTAATCTGAATTCACTGTTGGGTATAAAAACTTAATCCGGCCATCAAACATGATCTTATTTTTTCGCCCCAATATTATCCCCATCTGAATGATATTTGATTTAATGATCAATCATTCCTGACTGATTCGATTTTTAGAAGGTTTTTATTTGTTATTTGCTTGTTTTATCGTTTTATTTTTATTGTTCTTCAGAGTGGTACTTGTTTTGTGGTCGGTAGTAGTGGTGGCTCTAGTGCAGCGAGGTATTTTCTTCGTTCACAATATCATTTTTGATATTTTTCTAGCATATATATATATATATATATATATATATATATATATATGCGTGTGTAAATGTGTAATTTTGAGGTGTGTGTGTGTGTGTGTGTATGTGTGTGTGTGTGTGTATGTTTCTATGTAGGCGTCTGGGCATCGAATCAAGCCAAAAGAAGAATACTTAAGAAAATATATAAGGAATGAAGAGATATCTTGAGATGATGATATCAAAACACAAATACACTCAACTACACAAACACACACACATACACGCACTCGAATTCACAGATACACACACATACATGCACGCACGCGCACACATACAAACATACATATCGCAGTGTCATGAGGATGACACACTAATCTCTGTTCATTTTACGTACACATATATCTGCTATAAGCACGCCGACACACATGTGTACATATATACATATACATACATACGTATATATAT
>NC_068988.1:7089954-7094870 GCF_001194135.2 Octopus bimaculoides
ATATATATATATATATATATATATATATATATATATATATATATATATATATATACACATACACACACACATACATACATAAATGTATGTATGTATGTGTATTCATACATCCACGTACACATGTGTATACCGACCTACGTATCCATATATCAATGTATATGTTTGTGTACATGTGTGTGCTCACTTATGCGTGTGTGTGTGTGTGCGTGTGTGTGTGTGTGAGCGTGTGTGTGTGTGTGTGTGTGTGTAAAATATATCTCTGGCTATCTGGCTATTGACGTTTCCATAGAAACGTAGAACTAAACTAGCATTACTCTTGAGGATTCTTCTGGAACAACATGGGATTTATCTTTTGACCGAACCAAAATACGGCTCCAGATTATTTAGCAAGCGAATATATTGATACTCTTCAGAAATGGTTGAGGAATACACTGCCAAAGCTGTCAATATCAAAACTCCTTCTTTGTTTACCAAAGAAAAATTGCTTTTTTTCTCGTCTTCCTGCATTCCCGGTTAAAAATGTTTATCTCTACATCCAGTTTTCGTATCGACAGATGATACCATTCAATCCATCTATATCTAGGTGTATTGATCTATCTTGGGAATATCACACGGTTGTTGAATGTGAATTATGGATATGCCTGTCTGTCAGTCGGTCTGTCAGTTCTGTGGTTCTAATTTCACTCTCGTATTTGTGCTTACACTGCGTTGGGAAGGGCGGTTGGTTACCAGAATTGTTAGAGCGTTGGCAAAATGCCTTACGGTTATGTTTCGAGTATTTGCGTTTTGTGTTCAAATAGCGTCGAGGTTACCGTTGGCATTCATGCTTTTAGGATTAATAAAATTAATAGCTGGCCGCCAACACATTTTTTCTGCATATTAGGGGTAGATTATCCTGTTCAGGCTATATTATTAGCATTATCCTGCGTTTGAGAATTTAAAAATCACTTATTTAACTTTCTAAGACATCTCAACTGTTCTAAAAGCAAACTTTGTTTGTTTGTTTACGTTCATCGTAATTTGAATTTAGCATATGATAGCGTCTCATAAAGCGAGATTTCTATACATCTTAAATTTGCAGAAAAACTTGTGGTGAGGGCAGTTTAGCTTAATCGGTCTAAGAGCACCGCGACGCGTAATCACGGAGCACAAACCGAATACATCAACCCATCGTACTTGACTGGTACTTTATGTTATCAGCCCAGAAGGGATGAAGGACAAAGCTGACGTTGGCGGGATTTGAACTTAGAACACAAAGACCCGGAAGATAAGCTTCTAAACATTTTCTCCGACGGGCTAACGACTCGGCCAGCTCGCCGCTTTCAAACAAATGAATTAGCATTCTTTAGAATGTGGTACCCCAGCGCTTGTTCCAGTTGATGGTACCTGCAGCTGGCTCTTTTCACGTTTATTCATTGTCATCTACTTTCATGCATTCCTATAATCTGTTTTCTGTTATTCCTTTAATCCGTTAATACCATTCATCCTTGCTACATGTTGAATCATTCCAAGTTCTCTTACGTTGTAGTTTATAGCACATTAATTTTATTCGGATTAATTCTCATTCTTTAATTCCGTTATTCTCATTCGCTTATTCATTCTTTTTCATTCGTTCAATTCTATTTTGATTAATTTTTCAGTCTTTCTTCGTGAATTTTTTCCATCTCAATTTACACCTTTTTTCGCTCTCTCTCTCTCTCTCTCTCTCTCTCTCTCTCTCTCTTTATCTATATATCTATATATCTGCCTCTCTCTCTATCTGTCTATCTATCTATCTATCTATCTATCTATCTATCTATCTATCTATCTGTCTGTCTCTCTCTCTCTCTCTCTCTCTCTCTCCTTCTCTCTCTATCTCTCTATCTATCTCTCTCTCTCTCTATCTCCCTATCTTTCTCTCTGTCTCTCTTTCTCACACACGCGCGCACACGCACATACGTCCTTAGTTTCTACCTTCTCTTTCCTTTATAAATTAACAACCACACTTCCTTCGTTTGCAAAATGCATGCGAAATAATATCTATTTCCCAAGAGAATTCTTGCTAATTAGGCAAAAAAAAAAAATTAAATATTTGTGTTTTAAACTAATGAATAAGTGAATGACAGAATGTAAGAATAAAAAGTTTTTTTTCTTTTTACGATAATAAATATATAAATAAACGAATAAATTTTAAAGAACTATTGGATGAAAATGAAAGAGAATGGAGAAAAATGATAAAATCCCAAGAGAATTCTTCGGAATTAAAAAAAACATTAAATAATGAGAATTAGAATGGAAGAGTGAAAAAAAGAAAGAAAGAAAGAAAGAAAGAAAGAAAGAAAGAAATAAAGAAAGAATGTAAGGAGGACAGACAGATAGGCAGACAGGAAGAAAGGAAGAAGCGAAAAACAATTTTTGGATGAAAATAAACGAACATAAAAGAGAATAAAGGAATAAGATGGAATGGTAAAACTGATTAACTCCTCGCTCTGCGATTGAAGTAGCACTTTGTATAATAAGTACACCACAAAATACAGTTTGGTCTTTCATGGATTAGAGTAAGAAAGGACAAGTTACCCAGGGTCTCCATCTGTATCAAAATTATGGAGTAAGATCGGTACTGACATATATATTGTAGAAAACCAAGAAATTCATTTTTAATTACACTGTAAAACAAACTTCAAGGCCAAGAAAAAAACCATAGTTCTCATGTACATTTTATTATGAAGTCGATTGTGCTAAATTCGAATTTTATAACAAAAATTTCCCATCAGGTCACATTTTCTTTTAATAACTATGCAGTCTGTACCAATTTCCACGATACCATAAATATATTTTGCTCCCAAAGTCAGAATAAATACGTCCATTGTAATTAATTCATAAATGTATAATAAATCGAAATGTTTGTTAGCATTATATAATGTATTAACCTACATTTTAGCATTTATTTCTTCGTTTATCAGACGTCTCAGGTGTATCAGGTTTCAGCTTCCAGCAGAGGCAAGCCAGCATAGTAGCTAGGCTTTATTTTCCCTTATACCTGTTTTCCATTGATGCTATATCTTGATGGAACCTCTCTCCATGTTCATCACTCACATCTCCTGCATTCTCTGAGAAGAAGAACAGATGAGAATGAAGAAAATGTATCTTCAGTGACATACTGCATCCGAGATCTTAGTAGCACTTGATTAGGCGCTCCACTGTACTCTCTCGTTGGGCCACTTGGTGCTTTCCCAGACGTCTTTTGCATACATCTTTGAATGCATGCCAGGCCGCTAGCTCAGTTTCATCCATTGCCGCCTCGAAGTCCTCATCAGTCGACGAATCTGAGGGCCTATAAATATATCCTCTTTAAACTTGCCATCACTTGTTTTAGGGAAAATCGCTTTGGGGTACTGGAAACATGGCTTGTTATGTTGCAGTGCTTTTGGTAAATTGCTTCATTAGGCCCAATTTTATATGCAGTGGTGGCAAAAGGATTTTCTCCTTCTTAACTAGTGGCTCATGATTTATATTATGGCGTCCAGGCGTCATAGTTTCCCGGGGTAGCCATTTTGAGTGTACGCAATGTTCTGCTCTGGTCCTACATAAACTTGGTGTATCTAGTTTGTAGCCCATTAAGTAGGGCTGCTACTTTCAAGTCCGTACAAATTAGTCACTCTTGCTCCTTGTAACTTATGTAGTCTAGAATAAAATCGAGGTTCTCATATGGCTCTCTTAAAATAACTGAGTAATTGAACTGAAGACATGGTGTTCTCAATGTGCAATAAAACTGCTTTTATGCTATAAATGGATGCATCTATGAATAACCTCCACCCATTTGGTTCATAGGTCAGCTCAAATGCGTTGAACAGGTCTCTGATATCATTACAATAAGTCAAGTTGTTTTCCAAAGTGAAGAATCGCTGTAGATCTACAGAACGCTTCCTAAATATTGTAATTCGAGCATCTTTATCCAACAGGTTCCATTGTTGCAGACGTGAGGCCAGGATTTCGCTCTGTTGATTACCAAGTGTTTGATCACGAACTAGATCATTGAGTTCAGGTTGGGTGCTGAGGTGGTTTCTTATCAGATTTACCACGGATTTGGATCCGTATAACTATAAAAATATTGAATGTACTTTTGTTAATTTTCATAGGTCAAGTTGATAAAATACCTTTTGAACACCCCATTAAAATTATATCAAAATCCGTTCATAACCTTTAGAATTGTCAGTTTCGACCCAATCCTGTTTACACGCAGTTCCTACGGAACCATCAGTGTATGGATTGTAGCCTCCGGTGTACATGGTAACAGTGAATGCTAGTGGTTATGGTATTGGTGATAGTAGAGATGTCAAGATGTTGGGTGGTAAGCAGAGGTTGACAATGATGATGTGTTTAGATAAGGAAGAAGGAAAGGAAGAAAATAAGGCAGAGAGAGAAAGATTGACGAGAAAATGGGAAAGAAGAAAATATGGAAAGAAAGAAAGAAAGAAAGAAAGAAAGAAGGAAGGAAGGAAGGAAGGAAGGAAGGAAGGAAGGAAGGAAGGAAGGAAGAGAAAAAGAAAGAGAAAAAGAAAGGGAGAAAGAAAGAAAATGAAAGAAAGAAAGAAAGAAAGAAAGAAAGAAAGAAAGAAGGAAAGGGAGAAAGGAAGAAAATGAAAGAAAGAAGGAAAGGGAGAAAGAAAGAAAGAAAGAAAGAAAGAAAGAAAGAAAGAAAGAAAGAAAGAAAAAAGAAAGAAAAAAGAAAGAAAAAAGAAAGAAAGAAAGAAAGAAAGAAAGAAGGAAAAGGAGAAAGAAAGAAAATGAAAGAAAGAAGGAAAGGAAGAAAGGAAGAAAGAAAGAAAGAAAGAAAGAAAAGGAAAGGAAAGAAGGAAGGAAAGAAAGAAAGAAAAAGGAAGGAAAGAAAGAAAGAAAAAGGAAGGAAGGAAGGAAGGAAGGAAGGAAGGAAGGAA
>NC_068988.1:7095170-7096811 GCF_001194135.2 Octopus bimaculoides
AAAAGGAAGGAAGGAAGGAAGGAAGGAAGGAAGGAAGGAAGGAAAGAAGGAAGGAAGAAAGAAAGTCAGAAACGAAAGTCAGAAACAAAGAAAAAAGTAAAAGAAAAGAAAAGAAAGAAAAAGAAAGGGAGAAAGAAAGAAAAGGATAAGGAAATAAAGAGAGAAAGGAAGAAGGAAAGAAAAATGAAAAAAAGAAAGTTTGAAAGGGAGAAAGAAGGAAAGAAAGAAAGAAAGAAAGAAAGAAAGAAAGAAAGAAAGAAAGGGAGCAACTTTGGCTGAAAGGAAGGAGAGATGAAAGATAGGATAAGAGAAAGAAGGAAGAAAAATGAGAGGAAGAGAGACCGAAGGACGCGCATCTGTGTGTTGTGCCTGAGTGTGTGTATGTCTGTGCGTCTGTACGTCTGTGTGTCTGCGTGTATGGAAAAAAGCGGGAGATCAAAGGAAAATTGACCGAATTAGTTTCAATGATGAATAATGAAAAGGATAAAAACAACAACAGGTGGGATGGATTTGATCCTTTTGAAGCGCCCATATATACATACATATATATTTATGTAGGTATATGTATGTGTATATACATGTATATATATACATGTATATATACACTCATAGTAATATGATGTGTATATAATATAATGTATACAAGTGAGACTTATTAAATCAAGTTAATACTGAACTTGATGGTGAAAAAAAAAATAATAGGACAAAAAGGATGCAGATTCATGAGAATGAGAAAATGTGGGTGGGGAGGGAGGGAGGGAGGCGGTTGGGATACATACGTATGTACGGTGTATATGTGTGAGTTGTGTGTGTATGTGTGTGTGTGTGTGTGTGTGGCCTATGTAGCTCATATATAAACAGGGCTAATTTAGGTGTAAGTTGAAAAAAAGAACGGTAATGATGCGTCGATATCAAGCTGTCTATTAGTGAGACGAGCATGACCATCGCTGACATGTTGGCTTAATACTGATTGCTCCAGCGAACGGGAGATCGACTTTGACTCATGAAGGTCTGACTGATAGGCTTCTCAGATGAAGGATCCATTATAGGTTTTTGAATGTCGCGTGAGGCCATAGCGGCTCTTGCAGACATTGCTGGATACATGAGAGGTAAGCGTGCCTGCAATATCGAACGAAACATCTCTACGTACATACATATATTCAACAGAATTACATACAAACCGATATGGAGTAAAGTATGGCTGAAATGGGGTTCTTGGGAGAGAACGCAAATCCTTAATTCATATGCTACAAACGATCACGATATCTGGAATAAAAAAAATCTGCGAGACCTCAAAATTCAAAGGATGATGGTTAAAAGAAGATGTTTTCTTTCACAACCTTGCTAGCAAGTTGGTGAATGGTCAAATTTTATTTATGGGGAGAGAGAAGAGAGGTAGAGGCAGAGGGACAGAAGAATTAGCGAGGGACGTCTCTATTTTCAGGATATTTAGCAGAAACAACAGAAACTCAAAGGTCCGAGAATTTCATACGTTGAGATTTATCAAAGTTTGCAATGTGTCAACGCACGGACCTTGAGTCATTCTGCTGCTTCTGCTAAATATTTATATAAGCAGTCAAAGAAACAGCTAGGCAGGAATATATGAATTTGAATGTATTTAAATAAAATCATTTGTGTGTA
>NC_068988.1:7099324-7100149 GCF_001194135.2 Octopus bimaculoides
CATCATCATCATCATCATTGTCATCGTCGTCGTCGTTATCATCATCATCATCATCATCATCATCATCATTGTCATCGTCGTCGTCGTTATCATCATCATTGTTTATTGTGATTTTTTAAATAATATCATCATCAGTATCACCACCACCATCATCATCATCATCATCATCATCATCATCATCATCATCATCATCATCACCATTGTCATCACCACCACCATCATCACGATCGCCATTATCATAACCATCATCTTCACCGTCATCATTCTCATCGTCATCATTATTATTATTATTATTATTAGTAGTAGTAGTAGTAGTAGTAGTAGTAGTAGTAGTAGTGAGTGAGAGAGCCATGCATGCCATCAAAGTAACACTGGGGTGCATAACCATATGTGCGTGACATGGCGATCTCATATCAAGATAAACAGCGCATGACCTCGCAGGTGGGGCCCAGTTAGAATTTTCTTCAGGTCGAGTAGCCCATCCCGCTCAAAAGGTCCTTGAATAAGGGTTATTTAAAAATTTTGAACAAAAACCCCATGTTTCCAAAGGTGAATTATCCAAATCCGAAAGAATTATTTTCAACACATGGCTATGATGCTCCCCCACTACTTCTGCTCATGATCAGAGATGCACATATCGACAGCCACCAAGGGACATGCTCAACTGGTTAAGGTCAAACAACTGACAAGCAAATCTGTGGTATTAAGCAGACTATTTGCTGTAGCCCATCTTTTATACCAAGACAAAACAATTACCCAGGGAATATACGCCTGTTGATATACTCTGTAGACACAAGAAGGTTGCACATGGAGACAACATTATCA
>NC_068988.1:7100639-7102670 GCF_001194135.2 Octopus bimaculoides
GGAAGGAAATGCTGTGTTTATATGCCTGGTGGCCACCGCGTGAGAAGTTGTATGGTGGACGAGATTGAAGGGGCTGAACACAAACACTTTTCTCATTAGCCAATCCCTGATGAACTTCTTCGAGTTTCACTTGAAAAGGAAAATAAGGGTAGAGAAGGATGTGTTGTCTTCTAACCAGTTTGCTGAAAGATGGATGAAAGTGGCGAGAATGGTGCGAGTGAACGGGCCTGCCCTGAGCATACGCTTGCAGTTGGAAACGAGGAAAGGAAAAAAGGCACCTGCCCCCAAAGTCTGGACACCAATAGTTTTTTTATGGGGCTTTTTTATGAGCAGCCCTCAAACGTCTCCTTCCTATTGATGATAACACATTGTTGATTTTTAAAACAATTTTCTTAGTCTTGTTTACACGCAAAACCCTCACAAACATCACACTCACACATATACACACACGTACATTCATTGTTGTGTCCTGTACTATCCATAATGTTTTTCTTAATGTAAACCCTTCTGGTTAATAAACAAATCATTATCATTATTATTCGTACCAGAGGTGGTGGGGGGCTCTGCTTTTTGGCGCTCGTAAGTTTTCACTATTTCTTTTTTTTTTTTGTCTCCAAAAGTTGTTCATTGTTCACTTCGTTTCAAAGCGTTTGTCAAAAACCACCACCTCAGCTTGATTGATTTGCATGTTTGTGCCCCTTTGGGGGCTCAAATGCGAAAAAAAATATCTATCTTCTTTTGAACAAAATTAACTTTAAAAACAAACATGGCGAAGCCAGCTTTGATGAAAAGTAGGGAAGAGGAAAGAAACGATAGATCTGATAGAGTGGTGCAAGACAAAGTAAAGACCTCCGCCTTCTACCTACAAATGGAAGGGAAGGCGAGCACCCACCATGTTCAAAGTACAGTGGACCACACTACCTCCATGACAACAGACAGCAGCAGCAGCCACATCACAGCTCGGGGGTTTAAGTCTGGGTATTTAAGTACAACGCTAAGTTCCCCATCATAAATGAAACGACACTAAAAGCCATCAATCAACAACAGTAAAAATCTACGATCACGGACACAACCGAATCTGTCGTCAAAAGCATTACAAGAAAAATTATGATAGAGGTGAAACACAAAAACAATTGAAGCTTCGATCACTTAAACGGTTACAATATTTACATTGTGTATAACAACGACAACACCAACAGCAATAACAACAACAATACATTCGCAGCAACGTCTGAGAAAGGGACGGCGCTATTTAAGATGGATATACTGCAGAAGAACATATGTCCGGGCCCAAGTACTCAAACTAATAAGGTTGGAGAAAACGCGGGCGGACATTGCCATCCCCGCCACCGAGATGTTGGGGCGAAACAGAAAAAAAATAGTTATTTATATATGTGTTTATATAAACACATAGTGGCTTCAGATGGTTAGGCAGGCAAATAGCCCCGGGTGGTGGAGGCCCAACATGGAAACAAAGCCGCAGTTCAGGCTTTGACGGGCCGGGACGGACTCTTACTATTCGAGTCGAAGCAGATATGTGTGACATCTTTTCGGTGGTCAAAGTGACTGGACACATATCGGGATCGTTTAGCATTGCACGTTCGATCCGCTAAGCGTGTTCCTTCTCACTCCTTCTGTACGTGCTAGATGCGTCGAGGGACATCCCGTTGTAAACTAGGATGAAGGACGTTTGTGTCGGCTAATGCAGACGACGGCACCGCAATGATGTCAGGAATACAATGCGGTGATAGGAGGAAATACTAATCAGAAGTCGGTGGATCTGGTGTCGGAAAGGTGGCGAGCTGGCAGAACCGTTAGCATGCTGGGCGAAATGCTTAGCGGTATTTCGTCTGCCGCTAAGCATTTCTGAGTTCAAATTCCGCCGAGGTCGACTTTGCTTTCATCTTTTCGGGGTCGATTAAATAAGTACCAGTTACGCACTGGGGTCGATATAATCGACTTAATCCGTTTGTCTGTCCTTGTTTGTCTCCTCTATGTTTAGCCCCTTGTGGGCAAAAAAGAAATAAGAAG
>NC_068988.1:7103824-7105307 GCF_001194135.2 Octopus bimaculoides
AGACAAATACTTTCCTCGTCGGTCATGCCCTCATCGACTTTTTCAAGTTCCTCTTGAAAAGTAACGTGACGGTGGGGAAGAAAGAACTGAGCGTAGTGTTTTCGTTGAAAGGTTAGTGAATGTGCAGAGGAGGGCCCGTGTGAATGTGCAGAGGAGGGCCCGTGTGAATGTGCAGAGGAGGGCCCGTGTGAATGTGCAGAGGAGGGCCCGTGTGAATGGGCCTACTCTGAACATCCGCTTGTAAGTCGAAGGAGTTGAGAACGATAAAGGCACTTGCTGAGGTGCCCTTGATGGACGGGGTAACCAGGATGTGTGGAGACCCTTGATTGTCCCTGAGTGCAACACCACTTTTGGGGAATTTTATTCTTCTATTTTCGCTGTCAACTCTTCCTGTTTCATTTTTATGCACAATGATGTGTACTAAGCTCCACTTGTCCCTTATGCTATACTCTCCCCTTTCCGCTTTGGATTCGGCCCCCTTTGCCCAATAATAAAGAAAGGATTCTGATTATCATCATTAGTGTCTTATCTTTTAAGTTGGATTATTTTCAGTGTTTTATTATATATGATTAGATTTTTATTTATTGTAATTAATAAGGGGGGTGCATGTGTGTGCGTGTGTGTGTGTGCATTCTTGTATTCTTTTAGTTGTTTCAGTATATGTTTGTGTGTGTTTGCGGGAGTGTATATATATATATATATATATATATGTGTGTGTGTGTGTGTGTGTGTGTGTGTGTGTGTGTGTGTGAAGGCACATAGCTCAGTGGCTGGAGCGTCGAGCTTACGATCATGGGGTAGTGAGTTCGATTCCCAGACAGTACTGCGTGTTGTGCCCTTGAGCAGGACACTTTTTTTCCCGTTGCTCCAGTTCACTCAGCTGTAGAAACGAGTTGCGACGTCACTGGTGCCAAGCTGTATCGGCCCCTTTGCCTTTCCCTTGGATAACATCGGTGGTGTGGAGAGGAGAGGCCGATATGCATCAGCGACTGCTGGTCGTCCATAAAAACAACCATAAGTTGTGCGTTCGCCGACGGGGCGACTTTCCCCAAAGGGGAGCCTCTTAGGTGCACCCGTAGTCATTCGTGACTGACGGAGACGAGTTAATATATATGTGTGAGTGTGTGTGTGTGTGTGTGTGTGTGTGTGTGTGTGTACTTATATACGCACACGTATGCTCAGAGAAACACACCACTAGGTATAAAATTTTCACGTGTTAACCGTGGATAATTGGATGAGTTTCCTCTTTAAAATTTCTCTTTTGTTTTATAAATTCTTTCGAATAATCGTTATTTTTAAATACTTATTCTTTTATCAGATTTATATTCATTTTTTAATTTATTTTATAATTAGTACTTCTAATACTACTGTTACATATGTAGTCCACCCTCATCGTATTCTGTAGTAGTAGTAGTAGTAGTAGTAGTAGTAGTAGTAGTAGTAGTAGTAGTAGTAGTAGTAGTAGTAGTAGTAGTAGTAGTAG
>NC_068988.1:7105632-7106724 GCF_001194135.2 Octopus bimaculoides
GTGGTGGTGGTGGTGGTGGTGGTGCGAGCTGACAGAATCGTTAGAACGCTGGGTGAAACGCTTAGCCGTATTTCGTCCGCCGTTAGGTTTTGAGTTCAAATTCCGCCGAGGTTGACTTTGCCTTTCATCCTTTCGGGGGTCGATAAATTAAGTACCAGTTACGTACTGGGGTCGACCTAATCAAGTAGCCCCCTCCCCCAAATTTTCGGGACTTGTGCCTAGAGTAAAAAAGGATAGTGGCGGTGGTGGTCGTCGTGGTCGTGGTGGACATAGGGATGACGTAGGTCGTCGTGGTGGAGATAAATTCCATTCTGACGGTAATAGTTATCGTTGTCGATGTTGTGTTGAGCATTTCATACCTGTTTTCTTCGTGATAACTGCTGTCATTCTTGTAATCTCTGCCGTCACTGTTTCACCCCCAGGGACAGCCCTGATCGATACCACAGCTGATATCGCGCATCATCCCATCTATTACATTGAGTAACACGACTTTTGTCCTGGGGTAGCAACAGTTATTTCTTGTTTGCTTATCCCTAGAAAGTATGAAAAATGGCTAATGTTTCCTTCAAACTTTGCTTTTGTTGCAATATTTATTCAAACCCCAAAGAATCCCTCTCAACACATGGCTATGATTCCGCAATCCACCCACCCCCGCCCACTACTCAAAGATGCATGTGCATATTGTCAACCACTAAGGGACAGGCTGATGTGGATAAAGTCAAGCAATTAACAAGCAAATCAGTGGTATTGAGCAGAATGGATTGCTATAACGATATTTCTGCTTCAGCAACTCAGCGTTGAATCTGTCTGAAATGTAATGGAGAATAGGTCAGCTTCACGACATTGATGTCCAGGACACAAAAGCAATTTGAAGGGAAAAGTAACCATTTTCTTTGATCTGTAGATAGAACCAAATATGAAACAACATTTATTGACAAAAGATAACAAAAACAAAAATTTGCTACAGTGTTATTCAGGCAGAACGTATCCCGGACGACATTCGCCAATGCGCCATTTTTTCCATTATTTCAATGCAATTTCAGGGTGATTTAGCTACTATTTTAGTACGTCAAGTCATCCCATACATACTTA
>NC_068988.1:7109027-7111286 GCF_001194135.2 Octopus bimaculoides
ATATATATATATATATATATATATATATATATATACACTTTTATTCTTTTACTCGCTTCAGGCATTTGACTGCGGCCATGCGGGACTCTGTAAGCCTAGTACTTATTGTATCGGTTCTCTTTTGCCGCGTTCAAAAGCTTCGGGGACGTAAACACACCAACATATGTTGTAAAGCGATGACGGTGGGCGGGGGTGGGGTCAAACGCACAAACAAATACACATAAATACACACACATAAATACAGGTACTTTATTTTGTCAACCTTTCAAGGATTGACGGGAAGGTTTCCTTCGGCGCAATTTTACTTCAGAATGTAAGCAATAATGAACTTCGGCAAGATGTTTGTCCAGTGATGTAACGATCTTTCCAGTCTTGAGTTCAAGATTTCAAAATCTTTGAGGTAGAAATGCCGTTACCTAGTTACCGTTAACCGCAGTGTATCACTGGAATATATTTCGATGGCCCAGAAGCATGTATAGCGAAGTTAGCCTCGATGAAGATCGGATCTCCGAATGCAGAGACCACAGCGAAATACTACAAAATATTTTGTTAGACGCTCTGACTTTGTCAATCCACTTCCCTATTTTTTTCAAAATTTCCCTTTTTTTATTTCTACCATGAAAACTTTCTATTCCAACCAATCTATCGCCCAGATTCTTTCAAAACTCTGCCCTCATTCTACCAATTAATATTGCTGCTTCTACCAACATACATTGCTGCATCTACCAGCGCTCCTCCATTTTTTTGTCAAAATACTACCCGCATTCTACCAAACCATTTTCGGTTTCTACCAATCTATCTCTCTGTTTCTTTCCAACCTCATTTTACCAGCCAACTTTTCTTTTTTCTACCAATCTACGTATTTTTCACTTAGATTCCACTCATATTAGGTTGAAGAACAGACGCCATCGATGGCGAGCAAACTAGGAGACAGCTTTTTGCTTCACTTCTTAACAAATTTACTCTAAAACATTATGGATGACAGGAAAATATACAACTTGGAAACAGATTTGCGCTAAATACATCACTGTCACGAATTCTGATTCTCTTGAAGAACGATGATCAATATGTCATTATTAAACTCATCATTTCACTAATCGCATGCTGCAAAATATCAAACTCCCATCACCATCTATAAATTTGAAAATTTTAAACTTTCATTTACGTAATATATTAGCCACAGGAATTCTTCCATAGTTTTACCTTCAGTAGCACCTTAATTGCAGTAGGGACGATCAAAAGCATAGCATGTCCCACCTCCTTCATGTTACAATTATTTAATTCTACGACAGCCCCCAATGAACAAAACACATTGAAGCTTCGGCCATCCAGCCTCAGCTTTTCATTGAAGCCTCAGCTATCCAGCCACAGTCCGTGGGCCCATTTACATTTTAAAACGTTAGGGTATGTGAGATGCGGGATATTTTGCTTCTATTTCTAGCAGTTAAATTACCATGTACAAAATCCCTTCTTGATTTATAGTGAATCATTTTCCCCTCTACCAATTCAGGGACGATACAACCTGCAGCCAATGAATTAGTAAAGTGACTCTCTTTATTACAAAATACCGACCCCTTTTGAACACATCTACAACAACCGACGTATCTACACATAACACACACGTAAATAACACACACGCAAATATTAAAAATGATACATTCAAGAGATACCCAAGAATTCATTAAAAACAGTCCCAATTACTGCTATAATCCACAACGAGCCACTTTTAGGTCACTTGACCATTTAACATCCTACTACTAACATACCATCCCGCATTCCCTTATCATTCTCTCTTCTTCTTCTTCCTCTCCGCCACCTCCTTCCTTACTTTACTACTACTGCTGTTTAGAATAACTCCTACGCAAATATTATAAACAATACATTCAAAAGAGATATCTCAAGAATTCAATCCCTACTACCATCTACATCAAGTCACTTCCAGGGCACTTCACCATTTAACATCCTACTACTACTATGGCACTCCCACATTATTCTTCTCCTTCTCTTTCACCTTCTCCTACTCTTCCTTCTTCTTCTTCTTCTTCTTCTTCTTCTTCTTCTTCTTCTTCTTCTTCTTCTTCTTCTTTTTCTTCTTCTTCTTCTTCTTCTTCTTCTTCTTCTCCTCCTCCTCCTCCTCCTCTTCTTTCTTCTTTTTCTTCTTCGCCAAGAATTCACATCGACTTCGAACCCACAAGCGTAAACAAGAGAGACAGACAGGCAGAAACAAGGAAAATGCCCCTTGTATTTGAATACTATACA
>NC_068988.1:7113089-7113510 GCF_001194135.2 Octopus bimaculoides
AAAGAATAAGTCCTGGGGTCGATTTTCTCGACTAAAGGCGGTGCTCTAGCGTGACCGCAGTCAAATAACTGAACCAAATAAGAGACTAAAAAAATACATATAGACATAGGTACATATTTATATACACACATGCATACATATGTGAAAGTGTGCGCATGTATATACATAAATACATACATACATGCATGCATATATCTTATATCAATATATACGCGCATACACACGTAAACATACACACAAACAAATATGCACACACGCAAACAAACATACACACGCACACATGCATGCACACACAGAGATAGCAAGAAACAGACACACACAAGCAAAAAAGGTTACATGACCACGCAAAAACAACCACCTGCACACACACTCACACGAATATAATCACACACACTCACACGAATATAATCACACACACACA
>NC_068988.1:7115587-7121739 GCF_001194135.2 Octopus bimaculoides
TTTGCTTTGCATCCTTTTCAGGGTCGATAAGATAAGTACTATTTGAGCACTGGAGTCGAAGTAATACATAGCCCCTCCCCGCCAAATTTCAAGTCTTATGTCTTTAGTAGAAACGATAATTATTACAGAAGCGGGAGCCGGTAGAATAGATACAGCAACGGAAATATGTTTGGCAGTATTTTTTTCCGGCTTTTTTATGCCCCGAATTCAAATCCTTTCAGGAGCAGCCTTTCTTTTAACCCTTAGGGAATCGATAAAACAAAGTACCAAATGTTACTAGCCTTATTCCTAAATCAGAATTTTTTTTTTTTTTTTTGCAGTTGACCTCTGCAGTGGTTTAAATTCCCTTATTTTATTTGGAAGACTTCAGTGAGCAACGATGAGGACCAGGCGAAGGTGAAGAAAAGAATAGTGGCAGAGGGACCTTTATACTGGAAAATTCTATGGCAGGGGTTCTCAAGCATTTTTCATCTATGGATCCCTTTTTAGTCTGGTGAACCCTCCATAGTCATTTGATATTTAAAAACTAGTTTCATGCAAATTTGTGCAGGTCGAACTATGGAAAATGTTAGCAAGAGTAACGTAGCTGCTTCTTGCAATACGTACATCTAATACATACCAATACATCTAAACCAATTTTTTTTTTCAAGGCCCCTTAAAATACTATTGCGAGTGCCTAATTTGCTATTTTGTTGTATGGACCCCGGTTGAGAACCCCTGTTCTAAGGAATCGAGAATGTATTTGGCAGGTCCATATGGACTTCTTTGTTGATGTGTTCCGTCCATTGTTGATGTGTCCGTTCGCAAATATGTCTGCTATTTAACGCCACGAGATGTTCTCCAGAAGGAAGAAGAACGTGGCCATTGAAACAAGTGTCTTTTCCAAACACATCAGCTCATTTAGCATACAACCATTGAAGTCATAGTGTATACCACACGTTGGAGATGTCAGCTACTCCGTTGATGAGATTTTCTGGTTGAGATATCTTTTAATATAAAAGAAGGGAAGCCAACGCTGTATACTGAGGGTTGGGCTTGATTACACTCCGGCCCGGCTCTGGCTGACTTCCTTAACCCGACGGTGAAAACTTGACGTCAGATCCCATTCGACTGGCCCGGAATCATTTAAATCTTCGTTTTAGCATTACACGTTTTATTTTTTGAATTTGATTTCCAGCTCTGTTGATGTGAACGTGTGTGTTGAAATAAACCTTATATTAAGCGGAGTCATGATGCCAATAATAATAATAATAATAATTATAATCCTTTCTTACTATAGGCACAAGGCCTGAAATTTATGGGGAAGGGACCAGTCGATTACATCGACCCCATTGTTTAATTGGTACTTAATTTATCGACCCTGAAAGGAAGAAAGGCAAAATCAACCTCGCCGGAATTAAGACAGACGAAATACCGCTAAGCATTTCGCTCGGTGTGCTGACGATTCTGCCAGCCCACCTCCTCAATAATAATGATAATAATAACGCACCGGTTAATTTCACGCTTTTATAGCAAGTCAAGTAGTCAGTGTATCTAACGAACAAACAAAGGAATAAAAATTAACGAGTGCGGCGTGTTTATAAATGACATCATGACCCTCTCCCTTGAAACAATACTATTTAAATGTTATGGTATTTATTAGTTCTTTGATTCCTTTCAGGAGTGTGCAATAAAAGCAACACCAGTTGAGGTTAGAAAAAATGAGGTCACAAGTTTTTTTGCGCTGGGAACTCGATTTTATCCCATATATGCCCATAAAAAATTTCAGTGTATTTAGATTAGACATTTTGGTGAGCTTTCACAATCTGGAAGAGAAGGACAGTATGCAACTATTAGTTACGGGTGTCGTCTATCAACCATTTTGTAGGGTCAGTCAGATGCTTTTCGGCGAGTTCATGTCCAAACAAGTACGAGCAGGTTTTGCGTTGCGAAAACGCAACCAGGGGTATACATGGGTTAACCTCGAACGCGAGTGTGGGCAAGACAATTTTGATAGAATATTCCCTATAGTGTTGCAGTCAGGGTGATGTTGGATAGAATAGGTGTCTGAGCTATTTGAGATTCATCCCAATATTCGAAGCCATATGGGATGCTTCAGTATTCAAGTTTTGTTTGGTATAGAGGGAAACCAGAATAGTGAACGATAAATATTCAAGGTGAACATCCAAAATATCTTCAAAGAACTATGAATATATTCTGCGAGCTGAATTGTATTTTTTACTAATGCTTACACTGCACATTCGTTTGTTGTATCGTATTACAACGAAGTCTTTACTTCATGTCGCGAGAAACTTATCCGAGCGAGCAGAATATGGCTCAGAGTTGATCATTTAGCAGCAGGTTGCTTTTATTTCTTCCCGCCCATCGAAATTTTCTTGTTTCACTATTCTCGAACTTCTCGCTCTCTGGAACTCGGTTCGTTACCCTCATCTTGTTTCCTAGGGTCTTTTGATATTCACTTTTTGATAACAGCATTTTGCTAATCTACATCTAAGAATTTGTAGGATCAATCTTTTCTTTCTTAAAAGTCCGTTACGCTAGTGCTATTCAAATTGATAGTCCGCGAACCGGTGCCGGTCTCCGAGCCATCAGCTGCCGGTACACGGCAAGTTTCCAAAAGGGAAAAAAAAACATCATAAATTGCT
Source organism: Octopus bimaculoides (assembly GCF_001194135.2). NCBI lineage: Eukaryota > Metazoa > Mollusca > Cephalopoda > Octopoda > Octopodidae > Octopus > Octopus bimaculoides. Next base: position 7,118,233 of record NC_068988.1, read on the forward strand.
TATAAAATGCTTATGTAATATTGTATTATTTGTTTACAAACTAAGATAAAAAAGATTGTCAACTTTTATTATATTCATTATATATTGTTTCTGGTATAAACTAATATTACTAAGAAATATTACCGGTCCCTGGCACATTGGAAGGAAAAACTGCCGGTAAGCCACATCAGATAGTTTGCGAAGCACTGCCTTACGTAATAATAGTCTTGGACCAAAGTTGTTTACCCTAACCCTAACTCATACTATATATATATATTTTTGATTCTCAAGAGGTGTGGTAAAAGCGTGGACACATCATTATTTACAGTTTCTATAAACAAATTTCGAAAATCAAAACCGTTACTCCCGGCACCGGGGAGCGATCGATTACTTCTAAATTATACCGAGTTTATACAAAACGCTCTCGATTCCCTATTTATAAATATTTTTACTTTTAGAAAAGTTATCACAAAAAGGCACTCAAACTTGCCCGTGTGCCTTAATTTTCCATGAAAGCATGGAAATGGGAGCGCTAGATAGACTATTACTTACAGATACCGACCACGCCTAAAGCGTTTTAAAAACTACTAATTTGCCTTATATATTTCAACCAAAAATAAAATTTCAATTTTTTTTCTTTTGTAACATGTTTTTTAGTAGGACTAAAAAAAAATAAGATGAAAACGAAAAGCAAAATAAAAACACAAAAAAAGTATATTTTTCAATTAAATTTTAATATCGATGTACACTATTTACAAATTGATTCTTTTTTAATATTTGACTTTTTTTCATTTTTCGCTTGTGAAAAAATTTACAAAATGTACACAATGAAAAAAAAAGTGTGTATACATATGTATACATATATAATATATAAATGCATATAAACATGTTATATTCCATCCAGCCATTCTCTATCTTTGCACACAATACTGGGTGAAGCCTCAACAACACCCTTGCCGGCTTATCCATGCCGATATTACACATTATATATGCAACAAATATATGTATTTATATATACAATTCCTTTCATTTTCCCTTTTTTTTTTTGTATTATATATATATTTTTATTCCAATAAATTAAATTTTTGTATGTTTTTAATTTTAGATTGTGGAGATTTGATAAGTTGGTTGCGTTTTTGTTAATTTTGTATTTTTATTTCTCTGTATGTGTTGTTTGCTTATAATATGGATATTTCAGCATTGTTTTTATATCACTCCCGTTTTTGTAGTATTCATAGATATCAGTTCAACAGATGTCTGACATTTTTCTCATGCCAAGCGATATTATTAAACCAAAATCCTATTTATTATACATAGCTTGTCACAAGTTGCTAATACGATAACCAAATCTTACTAATCAATGTCTGACAATGTTATAATAAAGAACAGGCGAGAGGCCAATAAGAGAGAAAGACATTATCGGTTAATCTTGGACTTAACTATCATCAAAATTGCATGTGCCACTGATAAAGAATAGTGCAGCCACACCAGAACTGTGGAATTGCAGCCCAGTACAAGTTGCAAGGTTGTTTTTCCCCAATGTTTCATTTTTATCAGCCGTATCAAGTGTTTAACTCCATCGACATAAAAACTTTGCCTTAATGTTAACCATTATACTGTAAATGAAATTAAGACGATGAGGTTGAAATCTAGGAATGGTTTTATATTTATTTACTGCAAAGTTTCAGAGGCTACAGCATAAATCGTGCTGCGTTTGTATCCGTTGATAATACCAGAAGGCCTAACAACTACTGTATTGTTGTCTGCGTTTTTTTAAGCCTCATAAACCATGCAGTCCATTTTATGACCTGATACCTCGGGTCAACATGAAACTTGACGAATACAAAGACATGGATGGTGATATATCCATCAAAGACTGGACATAGTAACTGTTGCCACAGCGGTCCAGGATGTAACATAAATCATGTTTGCATCAGTTGAGGACTCCATCCACATGAAGTGCAACACTTGTTTGCAGCTAATTATGCAATTTAAGATCAGAAATCCTAGCGTGTGTAAAACAGTATTTTCAAAGAAAAAGAAAATGGAGATAACGAAGAGTTTCTCAGAAAATTATGTCCTTAGCTTTACTATCCATATCTAGCTGATATTGGCCCATGTTTCATTTGGCTTCGTTAACTTGAGAGTATATATTAATTACTGCTAACTCATTCCAACGTTCCCACTGCAATCGTCACACACTTCAACGAGAAAAGTTAAGGAATTTAAAGTATAGATGGATTTCTGCAAATTAAGCTATTTTCTGGTGCCGTATTTTGCTTGCTTTGTTTCCACCCGCACGCAAAATTGCACGTTGAAAAAAAAAAACAACAGACCCAAGAGTTTAAATTGATACATTTTACAAAAGGCGTGTGCTTTTTTGATTTTAAAAACTCTCTCTACTCTTAATTAGAATTTCTTTTAAAGTTATGTGATTTAAGAAAATGGATTTGGTATTTTTATAAATGAAAAATCCCTTTCATTTTGAATAATCTAAATTGTAATAATTATTTTGTAAAATGTGTTCCAGTGTTTTGCCTATGATGTATTTATTTATGCAGGAACATAAAAAAAAATTAACTTGTGCTACGTAATTGTTTTTAAAAATTTACAGGAGCAAAACAAAACAAAAAATAATAATAATTACAATTAATACTCTACAGGCTGCAATACCGTAGACTTGGTGGGGTGTGATTAGGGAGGTCCGTCGATTTTACATCAGTCAACCCCCGATACTGAAGAGGTCTACAGCAGGGATTGGAACTCGGTGCAAGGAATGATACACCTTTTAATTGTGCCAATCCACTGCCCTTAGAATAAATAACTAGTAATAGAACGGAGAAAAAGGGGGAAAGAGAGAGAGAGAGAGAATACTGATTTGTTATTTGCTACAGGAAATACTTCAATGACTTCATTATTATTTTGCCCTAATTGCCATCACAATTTCATGTATTCTAAGTTACAAAAAAAAAAAGAGAAACACAAAGATTGTTCGATTAACTGATAAAGCATTCTGATTTGTGTTCGGCGATGAACACCACAACATCAGACACACCAGCAGGTGTCTGCTGTGTGTTGTATGATGTGTATGTATGTGGAAACGAGAACACGATGGCTTCTTCCCCAACCCAAAAAATACATCCGCCATTTTATAAATGTTATATGAGGATGTTTTCTTTTTGTTACCATGGGGATACACCACACGTTCTAGTCATTGAATGTCAAACGAGGATAGGAGGTGCATGTGTGCGCGTGCGCGTGTGATAGCACATCTAAGTCAGATAACATTTATGAATGAAAGCATGAATGAATGTTCATCTTATACAATGTGAGGTGGTTCGTCTCAAATTGAAAATCCGCCAAAACATTAATTCCAACACGCATATATACATACATATATATATATATATATATATATATATATATATATTAATACAAACTTATGTCAGTGTTTGTGAATAACATCGCACTGTGTGGTAAATCATTCTCTTCGTCGCAGTGTGTGGTAAATCAATGTCTCTTTGCTGC
>NC_068988.1:7121856-7123235 GCF_001194135.2 Octopus bimaculoides
TGGGGTTTTCTTTTTAAGTAAAAAGACCGCAAATGATAAAAGTTCTGATAACAAAAAAAACATTTTATCTTGTTTGTATTTCAAATAATTATTTAAAAAAAAGTTTTGTTCTGTGGCTATCTTAAATTTCATAGTGATTTTTTTATGTTTCGAATCTTAATTTTGATTATTATTTATTTTTCTCTGTAGGTGGGTCAACTTCGTATGTTAAAAATTAGATTTTCGTTGGATTTCTTTTCAAACAACATATCGTCTTTTTTTTTTCACTCATGTTGCTGTTGCTTTGTTGTAATTAACTATAAATCTTATTCTTGTTTTGATTATTATTAGAATCCCCATATATTAAAGGAATTGCTTCTGGGAGTGATATTATTGGCATGACGAATAATGACGTCACTAATACCATTTTTGCTGAGTGCCTTGTCTTCAATACATATACATACATATATGTATGTATATATATATCAGTGATGATGAATGCTTGTAGAATGTTGTCTTATTTTCTGTTGTGATTCAGATTTTGTCTTTCAAAAAATGTCTTGTAAAAAGAACGAGACGGTGCTAAGACGTTTTAATTTTTTTTTTTTTCGTCTGCGTCAAGTGGCCCTCTTTTTTTTTTTTTACATAAGGGACAGGTGATGGGGAGGGGAGGAAAGATGAATAATTTTTTTAAAAAATCATATAAGAAGAGAAAGACTGGGAAAGGAAGGGAGAAACAGACAGGAGGAGGTAGTTGTGTCCCTGAGTGAACTACCTTGCAACGATCGTTAATATCTTTAAATATTTGATCTGATGTTTTGAAATGAATGAGGCAGGAGCCAGGAAGTTGTGTGTGTGTGTCTATATATATTATGTTTAGAAGCTATAATAATATATATATCATATTTTCTCCAGTGGTATCTTTCTTCTCAACTGGCACCAACCCGAGACAATTTCTGCAAAGAAAAAAATAAAACGAATTATTGAATATTGTCTATATATATACAAAATGGTCAATATTTTTATTATCTTCATTCAATTTTACCAAAATTTTTAGAATATTTATCACTGGATTGTTCTAAACTTTAATGTACGAGTGTGCGTGTTTTATATATATATATATATGTATGTGTGTGTGTGTATATTTATATATATATATATGTATATATATATATATATATATACATACATACACACACACACACCACAGGAAGCGAAACAAGCTAGAAAATAGTTCTCGAATACCAGAGGTAGACTATTTAATACTTTATTAAAAAGCGCAAAAATATCGCAAAACTTACTCAAAGATTCACGTTCCTGTTCGTGGAACGTTTTTGTTCCATTCTAAACAAAACTATTCGACGAACGGGAACGTGAAACTCTGCTTTTTAATAAAATAT
>NC_068988.1:7123310-7127399 GCF_001194135.2 Octopus bimaculoides
GGCACATAAAAGACCATTTCGAGCGTGGCCGTTTTCGTGCGGGTGACACGTAAAAGCACCCACTACACTCTGAGTGGTTGGCGTTAGGAAGGGCATCCAGCTGTAGAAACTGCCAAATCAGACTGGAGCCTGGTGTTGCCATCCGGTTTCACCAGTCCTCAGTCAAATCGTCCAACCCATGCTAGCATGGAAAGCGGACGTTAAACGATGATGATGATATATATACATATATATATGTATATATTTATTATTATTATTTTTATTATTATTATTATTATTATATAATCATATTGCATATATATACAAGCACACACACAAGTACAATCGAATACCGATAATGAGCAGAGAAAGCAATTTAGTAACAAAAAAAATTAAAATAGGATAGATTTGCTGATGGAATTTTCTCAAACCCTTTTAATTTCTACTAGTGTATATGAGTGAGTGTTTCTTTATATGCGATGTGTTCCACCAGTTGATATTACAAATACACAAACATATTTTTCGCTTAGCAAAAATATACAAGCTTGCAAAAACAAAAATTTACATGCTTAATAATCTTTATTTTATGTAACGTATATAAAAGGAAAATGTGGGTGTATAAATGCATATATACACCCACAGCTATAATTAATTGTCTATTCGAAAAGGCTGCGGTTTACCCGTGAATATCATCATTGTGAACTACGTACAATTAACGCATATCCACAATATATATATATATATATATATATATATATATATATATATATATATATATATATATATATATATACATACATACATATATACACACACACACACACACATATATATGTATATATATATATATGCGCTCACCCGCTAATGACGAGGCTTGTAACATGAATTGACGTCACAAATGCTTCAACAAAACACATAGAATAGATGTTTTTACTTATAAGTATTATACACATGTGATTGTATACACATGTGTGAGGGTGTGTGTGTCTATAGGCATGTTTTACAAACTATATATTTGTACAAGGCTGACGGCCGATCCTCGCTTAACATTTGTGATGGGCTTTTATTTTTATTCAATTCAATGCGCTAAAAGCAGTAAATTTACTTTTAAATAACAATGGTATGTCATATATACACACACGCATGCATACATACATACATACATACATAGACACCTAACCTATTGGTGTGTATGTATACATACTGTGCATGTCGAACCCATGCCGGCAAGGAGAAACGGACGTTGAATGATCGTTACACACACCCAAATATTTTTACTATATTCAAATTATCACCTTCGAACGTCGACATGCAAAATGGGTTTTCAACTTACTAGAATAACTAATTCGCAGTTTTTCGTGTTTCATACATATATAAACGAGATCCTTGAAAAGATAAGGTACCCATTCTACAGTGTAATCCTCGATGCACTGGTATCTCTGGCAGAAACAGGTGATTATGAGTGAAACGGTTTTGATTATAGTTCTATTTGCTATGTTAAATTGTCTGTCCTAGAAAAATTAAAAAAAAAGGAAAGAAAACGACGTATTTGTCACGGCTGGAAAGCACTCGTCATGGATCTAACAGCGGCGCCACCAGAATAGCTTGACGCAATGCAATAAATACACGAGACTAGACAGTCATGGCTGGAACGACTTGGGCCATAGATACAGAAATAGGCCAGTGCTGGTTTCTACTTGATTTACATGAAAAATAGGTGTGTGCGACTTGCATACTGGGGGGGGGGGGCAAAGTTTAAAAACCAAAGGTTAAAAATTTGTACTAAAATTCTGCGCCAAGCCAAATTAGGGGTGCGCTTAACACGGTACCCTTTATTCGTATCTCACTCTCTTACTCTTGAATTTTAACTGAAAAATTGGGCGCAGGGCATCTTATAAAAGGTATAAAGCTAAAAACTTATATAAGGGAAAATAATTTTTGCTAAGATTAAACGTCGCAGAAGATTTGTGAGGTTTAGAACAAAAGGACAAAATCTTAGGTACTTGATAACATTTACAACGCAGAAGTGTTTATTCGCAAACACATTTAACCTTCAGCCAATCGTTATTACATTACAAAATCCTTGGTAATACATGCCTCCACAGTGACCAATAAGAGAGGTGGGGTGCACACTGCTCCCCAAACCCCTGCAATTATTTTGCTGGTAACTTGCTACAAATATATTTGTGGTATCACAGTTTACTTACGAGACAAATGGATATTTTCTCCTCGTCTCTCTGGAGTGCATACGCAATCACATACAAACACAGGCACCCGCGTGAGTACTCACGTTTCTGTTTTAAGTTATGTGTATAAATAATTTGTACACATACAGAAAATTGTGTGTGGCATCACATCGACAAACAGATTCATTTTGTACAAAGCCTTCAGCATAATTGTCTTACTACGTAGCAATAAAAAAATACTCATGCAATGTATATTTGTATAATATATACATACATACATACATACACGTACATTCATGTTCATACACTATAACCACACACACGTACATGCAAATATCCCACATATATATGAAGGCACACTTTATTAACCAATTTTATTATCAGGATTTTTAGTCTGTTTAGGTGCATAAGAAATATTCAGTCCATGGTTAAAAGTAAAAGAATATAAGGCATTACAGCATTAAATACACAAATATACATCACACATATAATGTACACACACATACCAGGGCTTACTGATTATATTAACCATCGAACAATAAGTTGCGAATATTACACACATTAAACATTTAAGCACATATTATAATATTATATATATATATATATATACGCGCGCGCGCGCGCGTGCGCATATAAGTATTTTACATATATTATATATAAATATGTAAAATATAAATATGTATTTTATATACTTGTATACAGGCACTTTAAATATTTCCACATTTGTAAACAAGATTTTATCACACACCCATTAATAATGTATACATATGTGTATATAATACTACACACAGTAATGTGTACGTATATATGAATACAGCAATATTACACACTAATGGGGGGGGGGGGCACAGCGGTTAGGGCCAGAGGACTCGCGATCATAGGATCGCGGTTTCAATTCCCAGACTGGACGTTGTGTTTATTTAGCGAAGTCTCCACGAGGCTCCGGCATTGGGGTGGAAACGAACCCTGCGTGTACTATTGCAGCAGAACTTTCGCTCACTCTTTCCTCCTGTTGTTGTTTGTACCTTTGTACATGTATTTCAAAGGGGCCAAACCAACCTTGTCACACACACACAGAGTATACAAAGCTGTTCCGTTGATTGGGATCAACTAGAACCCTCGTCGTTGCAACCGATAGATAGATAGATAGACAGAGATAATTATACACTCACGCGAGTGCATTTCTATACATGAAGTACCTAATTTGCATACAAGCAAGTTTGAGTATGTATGTATGTACGACATCTATTATACATACATTATGTATTAATACTACAGAGAGACAGCTATCATACACTCAGATTTATATTTATATATATATTATATACACTCAAATTTATATATATATGCGAGTGCATATCTATACATAAAGTACTCAATTTGCATACAAGCAACTTTGTATGTACAATATCTATATACATATATATCTATATACACAGACACACACACACTTAAAACAATAAAAACAAGCGAGGGAGAGGGAGAGAGAGAAAAAACAACTAAGAAAATGACATGCACAATTGTACCAACAAAAACTTAAATAACCATGTTAACAACAACATTGACAACATGAATGACAACAACAGCTACCAAAGCAGTCCAATGTTAACGTTAAACACAGCATAAAATAATAAAACCATTTGCAACAACGACAAAAAAACGTTAAGACGAAATAGTGAAAAATCGTTTAGAAAAAAATGCGTATGTACTACATCAGAGTAGAATAGAAGATGCTCTGAAAGTGAATGTAGTGACAGTCATACTTTCTGCGTTAAAAGAAACGTAAAACGATTTTAGATCGAGTGAAATAACATTCTTCTAAATTACATACAGAAATTGAGAAATGCAAAAGCCACCGCTACAATCATAACCCACCCCCACTCTCCCTCCTCTTCCTCCTCCTCCTCTTCCTCCTCTTCCTCCT
>NC_068988.1:7127669-7129272 GCF_001194135.2 Octopus bimaculoides
GGTACTCGAGAGAGTTTCTGTGATAAATTGAGATGACGGATGGTCCAGGTTGAATGGGTGGGTGTGGGGTGTGATGGCTGGTGGGGTGGTGCAGCATGCGGGTGTGAGTGCGATGTCTGACGGGCGGTGCAACTCAGGGGTGGGGCGGGAAATGTTACGGTTGTTGTTGGTAGGGGTGGGTGGGAGAGAGGTCGGATGAAGAGAAGAAACTCTACGGGTGGAAATGAAGGTATATAAGTGTTTGTGTATGTATGAAAGTTGATGTGGACGTATAGAGATGTCGGGTACGGCGAAGAGCAGGGGAAGATAAGTGCAGGCTGATAGTGGCGGTGGTGTGTTTGATAGTAGGGTGGAAGGTCGGTAAAGAAGGGTATGCTGTTTTAGAGAGGGTAAGGGTTGACGGCAATGGTGGAGAATTTATTTAGGTGGGGAGGGATTTGTCTGATGTATAGTGGGGTGCTGGTGCGGGTGTCTGTCGGGTATTAAGGTGTGTGGCCGGGTGGAAACGGATTGCAAAGAGGGTGGTTTTAAAGGTAGATGGAGTATGGAGAAGAGTGTGCGGTTGGCGTCGGTGGGTATGGTGGAGTGGATGTGGTGGCGGTGGTGTGTCATACACTTTTTATTGGGTGTTGCGTTTGTAAAGGGAACTGTTCGATTTTGTGAGGTGACGAGAGAGAAAAGCTATGAAGGCCGTATGGGGGCGTGATGCATAGCTTTCCAGATTTAGGATGTATAAGGATGTGCAGCGTAAGGTCGGACTGTGTGAGAGATAATAGAGTGGAAGGAATGAAATAAAATATGAAAAGGTGGATACAGGAAACGCAGGATCGCATAGAGACAGTGGTAGAAATAAGGAATTAGCTGGAGGCTTCTTGGTGACAATGTCAGCCGTCAGTTGAGAAATTGATATAAAGTAGAAACATGTGATAAGTTGGGAACCAGATACACACACACAATACATGCAAACAGGTACATGCACACAGCGTATGTACATTTGTCTAATAACCCCATACATTGCATATAAATGCATAGATATATAACTTACAAATGCAGCAATATGTATTGCGTATGTATGTGCCACACACACATTAACATAAATCTATATATATACACACACACACACACACACGTTATATATATATATATATATATATATATATATACACACATTATAAATACATATATGTATACGTATACGTATATATATATATATATAAATATATATATATACACACACACACATAAATACATATATGTATACGTATATATATATATATATATACATGTGTGTTTATATATACATATATATATATATATGTGCATATTTATACACATGAAACAAGTATACATGCATATATACACACACATATATACTTGGTAACCACAGCATAGCCACAGCGTCATGGGTAAACCATATAAAAAATACATATATAACATTTACAAATTATATATATATACACACATACATAATATATAGACATACATATATAATATATATATATACACAAAATAAAAACATGTATATACATAATATACATATTACGCATAAATATACACATACATATATAATAAATATGTATATACACATGTAGCATATATGTAT
>NC_068988.1:7132635-7132937 GCF_001194135.2 Octopus bimaculoides
AATATATATATAAATATATATGTATAATCATATATAATATATATATAAATATATATGTATAATCATATATAATATATATATAAATATATATGTATAATCATATATAATATATATATAAATATATATGTATAATCATATATAATATATATAAATATATATGTATAATCATATTTAATATATATATAAATATATATGTATAATCATATTTAATATATATATATATGTAATATATACACACATGTCAGGTATATATATATATATATATATATATATATATATATATATATATATATATATATATA
>NC_068988.1:7134753-7136473 GCF_001194135.2 Octopus bimaculoides
ATATATATATATATATATAATTCTCAGAATCCTATACAAGTTGTTCACTCCTAGTGGCGAACGCGTATATATATGTCACCGAATAGTAAAAAGTTTGAGAGATTTAAAAAAGCTGTTTCCCTCTTCCTCTCTCTGTATATTTATCAATGTGTACTGCATACATTCTATGCTGAGTGTATTGCATCTTGTAGTAGAAACAGCTGTAAGCTAAGTCCATTACGTAATGAAAATCGCATTTCCTTCTTGCAAATTAATAAAAGCTGATAAAAAAAACAACTTGGAAAACATCCTACTGAAAATCTAAAATGTGCTTCAAGTGATCAAGATCCTATAATGTAACGTGTATATTGTATGTGTATATAGATATATATATATATACACATGTATACATGTATACACGCACACACATATATATATACAACGCGCGCGCGTGCGTGCGTGCGTGTGTGTGGATGCTATTGGTTGAAGGCCTTTTTAGGAGCGTAACAAACTGCAAGTCATTGAAGTTTGTTACGTATTTTTAGTTCCCTTTTCAAATTATTTTAATTTATATTTTGCTGTGTAATCGACAAAAATCATTTTTCCTGAAGTATGTGTATATAGAGTTCCGCGATACCTAATCGATGTCGGGTCATCGTTTTACGTCCGTTCCCCATGTTGGCGGATGGTTCGGTAGGACCAGTACAGTTGCCCGTAATCCATTTCGTCTTCTTTTAACCAATTTTCTGCCTGATGCCCTTCCTAACGCGAACTACTTTACAGAGTGTACTAGGTGCTTTTAACGTGGCACGCGTACTCTAAAGTAATAATTACCAGCAGCTCCCAAGAGCCCACAAAAACAAGGACCTCTCACCTGAGACAGGTCACGTAGAGGGCATGGCGGCCACGATTTTGCTCGGTCCCTTCCTTGCCACCTCATCTGCGAGGCCCCAACCCAGATACATACACATGTGCGTACATGTATGTATATATATGAACATACACTTATATTTGCGTACAAGTATATAGAGGTAACAGTGTGTGGTGTGTGAATGAACGTATTTATTAATGTACCATTTCATTATATTCGGCTTCATGTATTGATTGTATAGTGTTGTCTTCCTCGGACCCATAATCAGACTCATACCTATAGAACAGGTTTCATCACGTTTTTTTACATACTATATATATCTATATATATCACACACATACATGCATGTATGTATATATATACATACATTACAAGTCATAATATATGGATTCAAGTAAGCCTATGGTACTTCTCTAGAAAAGAATGCTCCGTCACAGACAGACAGACCGATAGATAGATAGATAGATAAGATAGATAGATAGATACTCACACATATTGACGTGTTTAAGCATTTAAGCTTAATTGCGTATAAACCTATGTATATTTCATTTATCTATACACAATGTGTAATAAATATGCACATACAAATTTGTACTGTTTGTGTGTATTGAATGTCGTGTGTTAGCGTAGAATCGATACAGTATTAATTTGGATTTACCATCAACTCTTAATGGTTTTCTCTCATTTTGATGTGAGGAGAAAGAGAAAGAGGTGAAACGGTAGTAGAGAACCTATATCACACTATATCGATTGTAAATATGGCTCTTGATTTTGCTGTTACGGGTTTCGTTGCAGCAATTTGTTCAATTTATTTATGTTGTAGTATGGTAGTAGCCAAATACACAAGGCCGTTCATGTTTTCATATATAT
>NC_068988.1:7136592-7139484 GCF_001194135.2 Octopus bimaculoides
ATATATATATATATATATATATATACATATATATATATATATATGTTGTAAAAAACGGTATATAATAATTGTTATCCACACAGCAAATAAAACGGTGAAATGCAATAAATCTTTTGTTGAGCGTGTTGGTCGCCATTTTGTTTTGCTAATAACCAACAATAATTTTCTCAGACGAACAAGGCCATACGATTTAGGGTTGGGTTAAGTTAAGGGACATTGACCTCAGTACTTTTCCCCTCACAATATTGTCCTTAGAAAATAGTATATTTATCAATAGATTGATTGCAAGACGTTGGCCTGCTTCAGGTAGCAGGTGTATTTAGGATTAAAATGTGCAGAACCAGTGGATCGTGAAATCGGGAAAATGCAAGACGGATCAGGTTTTGATCTGAAGTCATGACAACAACTATTTTATAGCAAGGCTAACAAAAATAATCGTGGTCGCTGAATTTAAGGATCAGGGTCAGTTATCTTGAGGGTATGCCGTTAGTCGATAACATTGACTGCAATACATGATTGGTATTGATTTATCGGCCCCGCGAAAGAAGGTGAAAACGGCTAATTGGGCCTCAACAGAGTTTGAACTCAAACTATATGTATAGAAATTATTTAATATTGCTACCAAATCTCGAAACTCAACTGATTTCGAGTTTCACTTTGCGCTACTCTATAGCTATTTGTCGATCTAATATATGTGCCAAATCACCTCTAATCTAATTCCTCTCAGGAATCTCTTTGACAAGGACTTCAAATCTCCCCCCAAATCAAGCGCTATTTTTCAGCTAAAGAATGAAGTTTTCTGTAAAGTCACACGAGCTGTTTAAGATATAACAAATAAACTTCCCTTGAAATCATGTAATATACAAAAAGAAAAAGAAAGCAACGTTAGAAAACGCGATGTAGTTACATCGATATAGAATCAATACAGGATGGACGGCGAAGTTACAACCAAGAGAGTAACGCTTGCTCTTGGTCAAGGCTGACCCAGGAGACTTAAATAACGATTGAATACTATATTCCTTTTTATCTACGTTTAAACAAAGTTTTACTAGGCTGACCCAGGAGGGTAAAATAACGATAGAATATTTTATTTCTTTTATTCTCGTTTAAATAAAATCTTACTAGGCTGGCCTAGGACTGTTTTAGGGTTAAATAAACTTTATGCTATTTCATTTGAAAAAATTTCGCTGATTAAAAATCAAAAAAAAAAAAGAAAGAAAGAATTGAAAATACATCCTTTCGTAATCCATGTTCGAATTAAAATAGGTCGTGTCTTTCGAGTTTCCTTTTTAGCCTATCAGATTCTTCCGTTAGTGGGAAGAAAATATCTTCGTCTTTCTTAAGCAGCATAGCTTGACTCCTCCCATCAGCATTAAGCAACTATACGGTGAAGAATTGGTCATGGCAGCAGCTTATCAACCACCAGAGAACTGTTTCATAGAGGCAGAGGTAGTGGTTGCTGGCAGAAGTGCCCAGCAACATTTAAAGCTTTTGTTGTTGTTCATTTAAACGGAGATGTATATTGTATATTAAAAACAACTGTGTATATATACACACACACATGCATATAGATCACAACGTAACATCAATATTATTAAATATGTAATTTGCACACTGATTTCCTTATAAGTAAACATGTATATATACATCTACATGTTAAGTATGAACACATGAACAGATAGCTGCATAACATATATTATATATACCTTATACATTACAACAATATAAATTGCATATATGTAGTAAATCTATATACACCGATCTCTTTATATTGTATAAATGTGTTATGCACGTTTATACATTACATACAGGATTATAATATGGATTGTACATATATCTGAAGCTATCACATAGATTTCCTTGTGCATATTGTATAAATATACATACATGTATATAAACACATGTAGAAATGTAGATGCTGTATACAGTAATAAAAAATATATATATACATGTATAGACTATTATATACAAATGTATGCATGTATATATTCATATATAGTGGGAAATTATATAATTATATATATTCATACGTATTAAGTACACAATTATATTTACACACAATAATGGATAAAAATCCAAATTTACATGTAAAAACTCAAATTCAATTTATCAAAAATTAAAATTAAATTTAAGTTTCGCAGTATATAATATATATATATATATATATATATATATATATATATATATATACACACATTGCGCTTGTGTAATGCACACACGCACGGGTTCAAGACCTATCACTACCCAGTTATGATAAATAACGGAACACTGCTTCAGAAGCCACCGCTTTCTTTGATTCGAGCTTCGGATCTGCAATCTTCATCACTGATCGCAAGCTTGAAGGAGGACGAGGTTAGTCCCAGCATCGACAAGGATATGACAACGCAAGATGACACAACACATGTAATTTTGTTCGACGCTCTAGCAGCTGTATGTGCACATGCCTAATTCATTATCATCATCATCATCATCGTTTAACGTCCGCTTTCCATGCTAGCATGGGTTGGACGATTTGACTGAGGACTGGTGAAACCGGATGGCAACACCAGGCTCCAGTCTGATTTGGCAGAGTTTCATGTATATAATATTTAATTTTGCAGATGCGCGTGTCAATGTCAATGGTTCTTTACAAGAAAAAGCCCTCTATCTTCCACCGATACACCTTCACCACAAGTCATCCTTTCAGTATTTATTTATTTTTTATTTTATGTTTTAGAACAATGGCCACTCTGAGAGAATAGAGAGGCATTGTTTAAAATGAGATCTAGTTGGGTTTAGTAAGTACTCCGAAGTATATATATATATATATATATATATATAGACACACACACACAATAGAACTCTGTGTAGTGAATTGTGTGTATAGCTGGTTTGTGTTTCGTGGGGGGGGGG
>NC_068988.1:7139564-7144284 GCF_001194135.2 Octopus bimaculoides
GTATGCAAATGTGTGTGTGTTTGTACATTAAAAATATGTGTATGGTGGGTGAGGGGCGCTGTGTTGATTTACTCATTAATACTACAGCTACAGTCGATTAAAATGGCCAGCATATTTGGAAAGCGGATGTCTCACAATGGCGAGGCGGTGTGTTGGTCGGTGTGAAATCACGAAACCAACGGTGTTGTGAGATTATGTCGACATGTATGGGAACCTAAAATCTTACTCCAAAGGGCCTCATTTGTGTGTATAAATGTGACTGAGGTAGGTAGAGATATGTATACAAATCCAGAAAGATAGATAAAACATGCACAGACGGTTATGTACACACACACACATACATACACACACACACACACATTTAACCGGGTTTAAGAATCTCCAAAAGCCCTTCGTCTCCGTTATTGAGCCGTCAGCTGTATGATATGACGCTGACCATGTGACGCGTACAAAAACGTTGAATCACTGATCCAAACTTCAAATCTTTTCACTTTAACCTATGACCTCCTCAAGCCTTAGAGTACAGAGTACAAATATTTCATTTAAAGTGATGTTGGGTTACACACACAGCACACAAATGTACGTAACACAGTTTTTAAGTCAAAATATATATGTGCACTTTGCGTTTATTTTACCGTTTTTGTATCCTAACAGATGGATGAAGATGTAGTTAGTTCTAGGGACATTCTATCGCCCTGCAATTCTAAAACCAAGCCAGGCAACATTGTACTCTAATCCAACAACACGTATATTCCTAATACACCGAGTTTTGGCAAGGTTTCTACAGCTGGATGACCTTCCTAAGGCCAACCGCTTATATACTCTCTCTTTACCTACTTCTTACTCTCGTTTTTGGTTTCTCTTCGCGACACCAGCACCGATGAGGTCCCGAAAAGAGTTCGCAAATCAGGACCAATCACAGCAACGTTTAACGACGATTTTCTGTTAGAAAGGCATACATTCAAACATGAAAGAAAACGAACGACCTTTTAGATGTAATCACCGATTCATACATGTGTGAAAGAATGTGTGTTTATGTGAGCAGGAAGAATGTGTGAGAGAGAGAGAGAGAGAGAGAGAGAGAGAGAAAGAGAGAAAGAGAAAGAGAGAGGGAGAGAGAGAAAGAGAGAGAATCTTCAGCTTGATTCTATGCATGTATGCTCGGGTTCCATCAGTTCAGTGCATCTATTTTATTCCCGTAGCTAACTATACACACGTGTGGTTTATGTAGTACGTATGTGTGTGTTCATTTGTTTGTCAAGATGTGTCGAGCTGATATTACTGTTGTGAAACATCTGTTTAGCTAGAGAAATCCTCGAGGTGACACAGCAAACAATTTCGAGATAAACGCAATACCAACAACAATAATAATAATAAAAAAACAATGTTGATGGTTATCTGATTATATCAAATTATATATACACATATATACATGTGTGTATGTGTTAATACATATGTGTGTATTTACATAATATACACACAATAGATAAACGCACGCACTGAAAGTCATGTTTATATATATATATATATATATATATATATATATATATATATATATTGTGTGTGTGTGTGTACACATCTGTCAAACAGTGTCACTCCTTGCCATAGGAAAACTTTACTCTTCCTTCCCAATACCCCATACCCACCCCTTCATGTGCACTTCTCTATTATGTAACTATATTATGTAAGCTTTAAGCACAAAGGATGTTGGTAGCATAACCAGTATATCACCAAACAATTCTAAATCATTCTAACAGAGGTGGGTAGCTTCTTCAGAACTAGTAAACGTGGCCGTGGGTAGCTTCTTCAGAACTAGTAAACGTGGCCACAAAACTAAACTCCTTCAGAGAAACAATCAACTTTGTGAAACTAGTCTGAAGCGTTTCAATAACAATATCTCATTATTTGATAAATGATATGCAATTTCTCGAAGACTTGGTCATGTTAGTCCTCTAAATCAATTTACCTTTCCCTAAAATTTACTTCCATTACTTTAATAATGGAGTAGTTTTTTTTTCCACAACTCACAACTAAGACAGAAAAAAACGGTTAAGTACATAAACTGATTTTAATTGAGGATATGAGATATATATGAAAATACTGGTTATTGCAATGTCATTTTATGTCCGGTAATTAAAAACATTTGTGCCATATTCGCCCGTTAATCAAGAGCAAACTCGTGCTCTAGGCTGGATGTTGAAGAGGGGAAAAAATACGGTTTTTAAATAGTTACTTAAATTAAACAGCGCTACTTACTTCTTTTTAAACATTCATATATATACACACGCACACACATACATACAAACACACGCACATATACACACACGCATACATGTATGTATACATAT
Source organism: Octopus bimaculoides (assembly GCF_001194135.2). Classification (NCBI taxonomy): domain Eukaryota; kingdom Metazoa; phylum Mollusca; class Cephalopoda; order Octopoda; family Octopodidae; genus Octopus; species Octopus bimaculoides. The sequence goes on from NC_068988.1 coordinate 7,141,913, forward strand.
TGACTACAGAATGTAACTTCACTGTCTTGTTAAGGAACATCAGGAGAGATTTGTGACTTACATAATCTTGTGTGGCCTTCTTTCCTCTTAACGGCTGAGGAAATACACTGTAACGAGGGAGACGTAGCTTGCTATTTCTAGCATGTGGTGAGACCAAGACACGCTCAAGTTGCCATTACAATAAGGGAGAACGACCCCTAAAAAACAATGTGTTTGAATTCGCTAGAAATAGCGAAGTTTCCCTTCCAGTGACATCTGAATCGCGAGAAAAAGTAACAACACATTTAATAATATACCGAGTCCTACAAAACCCTTGAAAATATTTCTTTAAAAAAAAAAAACGGGGAGTTGACCAACGCTGGGATGATTGTTTACATCAATGAAAATGCACCTGGGGTCTCAACAAACTTACAAACCAACACACGAACAGCCCCCCGTGTCCCCTGTAATCAAAACTGCTTTGTTTACTCAAAAGCCCCACCCAGCCCACTCTAGTTAATGACATGGCGAACCAAACAACCTTGCTGACTTTAAGAGTAAGAGTACTTAAAAGTACTTACAAATATATATTAGCAACAGATATGGTATTTATATTCATTCTATAGTCAAGTGTAATATAAAACCTTTGCCCATCTGGTCACTACAACCTTGATAAAGATCTGAATTTTCTGCGAATTTTCTGCGTTAAGTTTTTTTGATTCCACTCCTAAATTTTGGTGGGGTAGGTGGCGTTACGAGCACACAGCGCATTCTTCTACATGCGCATACAAATGTGACTCGAAATAAGGGAAATACATTTAGAAGTTCTGATCTAATCTGATCATAAAAGAAGTTAGATTTGAACTCCTGAATACATCATAAATCAGTCTTGTTATCTGGGATAAATTTGGTTAATTTGTATTACTGACAGATGAGAACTTGGTAGAAATTTGAAAAACAAGATTATCACTGGCTTGCACTGGGAAGAAAGTAGACAAGAAATTGGACGAGAACAAATGGTAAAAAGGAAAAACAGTTGTGGTTGGAAGAAAAACTCTAGAATCGAAATTCCTGCTTTGGACACCGAAATAGTGTCTTTTAAAAAAGGAGGGCGGAAGTCATTGAAGAAAAAACTATCAGTTCTTGCTCTCCTTTATGAGATAGTGACAGTTATTCCAAAATTCTACCTACTACTGGCTTTCTGAAACACTTCCGTCTTAAAATGCATGTTCTGTTTTGATATTTTGACGGCCCGTTTTTCTCTTAGCCATCTTAAACCATAATGAACACTAGGGTTCATATAAGGTTTCCAAAAGTAAATTCTAATGTGATTTTAAACAGAGCTCAACTCGTGACTGGGCGACTGGCAATTCTCTTCTTTTTTGCCTTTTTCAATCAAAAACACCAAGGAGATTCTTATCGCCTATCTAAACAAATAGATAAAATGAGAAAAGCCAACAATGTACAAAGTATAAAAAAATGCTTTCGGGGGCAAAGGTTATCTTCAGAAGGAACCCGTCAAAGAAATGTGCGTCTGCGTAAACCTTGGAATCGGAAAATGGCAGGATCGACATTTAATTGTACTCTTTTGAAGATAGGCTTTTGCACCTGAAATATAAAGGCTTTCTCAAACTTTATGCAGTGTTAGAAGATGCTTCCTTATTCCATCTATTGCTGTACTACAATGTTTCAAACGAATTACAACAGCCTTCTATCATATACACATGATCTAACATACATAATAGAATTGTTACCCGAGTCTTTTATTCACAAATGTCGTAAGTCTTGGATGGGAAGTCATGTGTATAGCATGCAGGGAAAGTGCCACTGTGGGCTGCAATGTTAGTGTTCGGTAACTTCAAAGAAAAAGATGTGTTTAACTTTTATTAATGCAATAACAGCAGATAATAATTATGACAGAAATATGCACTATTTTGCTGTTTTGAGTGTGATGAGTACGTATGCATTTATGGCGCATATATATATATATATATATATATATACATACATGCATATATATATATATATATATATATACACACACACGTAACATAGATATATGAATTAGACAAAACTAGATAGTTACTAAATATATGACACACTAAAGACATGTGTTCATGTAAATTTACTTTGTAAATGAGTATATATGGAAAGATATACACGCACATCCAAAAAAAACGTGTATAGGTATCTGTATTTACAATATGTGTGTGTATATATCATACTGCATATACACATACAAACACATGCATTTTATGATTTACATGTTATATACATAATTTATATACTCGTTTAAAAATATGTATACATTTCGGTTCGGAGTAGGTATTTTATATATTTAAACAAGTGTGTGTGTGTGTGTGTGTGTGTGTGTGTGTGTGTGTGTGTGTGTG
>NC_068988.1:7144542-7155839 GCF_001194135.2 Octopus bimaculoides
TATATATACATGTGTAATTATATATATACATACATGTGTATATATGTATATATATACATGTATAATTATATATATACATACATGTGTATATATATCATCATCATATGTGTGTATATATATATATATATACACATGTATATATATATCATATGTGTATATATACACACGTGTATATATATATCATATGTGTATATATATACACACGTGTATATATATATATATACATATACATATATACACATGTATATATATATATATATACATATACACGTGTGTATCTGTATTTATGTGTATAGATACATACAAACATATATACAAGTAAAATTTTCCTTTTATCCATGCTTATACACATACGCACACACGCACACACACACACGCACACACACACACACACACACACACATGCGACGAAAATAAGATTAGGATCAACTTGAAAATTGAAAGTGTATACTCACTTCATGTGATACGATGGGATTTGGATCGACTTTTTCCGATAGGGGCGTTCGGTTAAAGAGTGCACTGGCTGTGTTAATCAGCTGTGGTGGAGGTGACTGTACGAAGTTAGGGTAGTCCAAAGCCACCTCTAAATCTAGGATGTAATCGATCACATGCTGCAACAACTGTACTTTGGAGATTTTGTGAGTACGAGGAATGGTTGGCACCAAGTTGATGAGTTTTTGAAAGCACTCCTGCATTTCCGGAGTCATAATGTCCCCTTCGTTGGGCTTTGCACTGCCCTTCGTTACCCGACAATTCTCCCCGTGTCGTAGACCCATATCTCCGTTGTGCTTCAGGGAAAAAGGATGTGAAATAGCCTTCATATTGCTTAAGCCAAGATCTGATCAGGAAGAGAAATAGAAAAAAAAAAATACATATTAGAGGAATTGATAATAGATCAATAAGTATTTTAAACATATGATTCACAATTTTTCCGAGTCGTCGATACATAGATATTGCAATATGAATTAATGGTTAGTGTTTATACGAAACCGAAAATATCTTTGCACAAACACACGATACAAAATTAAATACTCCCAAATTTTATATGTTGAGGAAAAGAAACTACGAAGGAAGTTCAACAGAAAAAGGCGAAAATGGACAATGTAGAGATTATTTTAGACAAATATGGAAACGTTTGTTGGTTCTGCTGAAGGTTGCTGGATATTAAGCATCAAGTTGAGGTGCGGAAGTTAAGTGTATATTATGAGGATTAAAGCATTTCTACGTGGAATCTAGCATCGTGAGAAAAATGCTTGTTAAAGGGAAAATGCTTCTCCAAGTGGTAACATCCGTGAGTCATAGTGACCGGAAATTGAACAGATAGGAATGGCTTACTCCAAACGAGAACGAACGAACACACACAGCTTTAGAGGATAGATCATCCTCATTACTATCATATAATTGAAATAGTTTTTAATACGAGGTGCGTTCAAAAAGTATTCGACCTTTACGCTTGAAAAAAAGAAATTTGTATACATTTCATAAATTTTATATATAATAACCTTCAAAATTCTCTCTCCGAGAATTCACATGATTCTCCCCCCGTGGTTCTGCTACTGCAGCAAACACCCCCGTAATGCCTTCCCTGGAAAGGTTATGGAGCTCCGCCGTTGCTTTTCTCAGAATTTCCTCTCAGGCGACTCAAATCGCTTCCCTTTCAGACTGGTTTTCATCTGAAGAAAGAGCCAAGAGTCACACGGTTCCAAAGCCAGGAAAATTGATTGCTGAACAAGTGCTATATTGCTCTTGACCAGGAAAGCTTGAACTATGTGGACGGAATGAGCTGGCGCATTGTCGTGGTGAAGATGTCATTTTTTGACGGCCACATGTCCAGCCGCTTTCGACGCACAGTATCACGTGGTATAACCTCTGACCAAAGAGCAGTCTTTATTGAGCGCTTGGCCTTGTGGATATTCATGGTGTACAAATAAACCAGGTGAGTCAAAGGAGGTCACCATTACCTTCACATTACTGCGAACCAGTCGTGCTTTGTTTGCTTTGGTGACCACGGACACTTCCATCGGGAGGATTGGAACTTAATTTACCTTGGTCTTTGGGCCGTAACCATTTCATCACCCGAGATGATGGATCTTCATTAAGTCTGGGTCGTGGTTTGCACAGTCCAACATGTCCTGAGCAATTTTCAGCAAGAGTTGTTTCGACTGCTCTGCCAGCACCTTTGGGCGAATTTTACCGACACTCTCCACATGCACAAACCCTTCGTTAAAATGGAATGCACTGATCCGGTGCTTCATGGGTAATTCCCTAGATTGTCACACGACGGCTTCCACGACTATTCACCCGAGCCTACTTCCATGTGGTTCTCCGTTTCGGCTTATTGATGGCCTGTCTGAGCGTACATCTCTCTCCACTGAGCCGAGGCCATGTTTGAAGCGGGTTTTACCACACCATTATCTGGTCATTGCATCATTGCCAAAGGTCTGCTAAATTTGATGGTTTGGGGCTTATGCAATCACGAAGTTTTTGGTTAAAAAAGCTTAATGCAATGTCTGAGAGAAGTCCTATCTTTCTGACACACCTTATATGCACCGTGAGAAAAATGCTTGTTAAACGAAAAATACTCGAGTGGCAACATCCGCGTATCAAGATTACTGGGAAGTGAAGACAGGACGGGCTTTTCCAAACCAGAACAAACACAGAATAGACCATCATCACTACCATCATATAATTTACATATTGTTAATAAAATATCTGATTCAACATGCTTCCGTAAAGCTTTCTGTTTGTCACTCTCATTCCTCTATCCAAAAACCTTTAGGGAAATGGACTGGGGTGTTAATTTCGGTGGCATTTTAATTACAAGTCATTAAAATGCTATTTCCTAATTATTCGACCAAGCTCTCTTCCATGTCCTTACATCAAGTTGACCCTTGTTTTCAAATTTATCCTTTTTTTTTTTTTTTTTTTTTTTTACTATATTAACGATTTGTGGAGGTGGGCTCTAAAAAGCTTTTACCCTTTCGATTATATTTAAATATGCATTTATATCGGAAGAGTTTATTTAACAAAACTGAAAACAATTTGCTAAACAATTGAAATAACCCAAAACTGAAAACTTTAGATATTTTATGAAATAATTATAGTGTTCTATCAGAGCTCCGCCCATTTAGATAAGATATATTTAATATCAATGTCTATGTGTGATAGATAGAAATTCTACACTTATACATAAATACATATACATGTGTGTTTATGCGATATGGCATAAAAACAAGAGCACACACACACACACACACACACTCAACGCGTCCATGTTAGTGAAAAATTCTCCCGTTGAATTATCCGTGAAGGGATTTCAAGAATTCCGAATTCAAGACCCCACCCACAACCCCCTTCCCCCAGCATACAACGAACATGCTGTCATATGATGGTCTATAGTTGTCACAAGGCGTGCTAGCGATCTGAGCCTAACAGAATAAGAACAAACAATACAAATTAACAAAACTCGAGGCATGTGTCTATATATTATGCAACCGTTTTCTATCAGTGCGTATCACAAGATTTGAAAGGAAAACTTACATTTTAATCATTTTCCCAGAAAGAAGCACTGTTATTCTGAAGAAATTTTACTATCATTCGGTGGGTGTGTAGCGTTTTATGTAGCACACCCACAATATTACACACGCCCCTGCTCTGTACAAGGATTCACTGAAAGCGATTAGTCGTCGATTAAAACACACAAATCACGGTAGATCTTCGCAACTACTGTCACGAATAAAATTAATTCTTGGATTTCTGTCCAGTATTAATCCTCATTCTTATAATAAACTCTCATTCTTTTAACAAAGGAAAATAGGTATTCTTTCGTTAGGACCTATGTTTTTAAATCCACATTTTTTTAGACTTCGTAACCTATCCGTCCTTCACCGTGCCTTCCGAATAGATTTGGCATTCAAAAGACACTTGTAATTCACATTTTTAAAAAATTTCAAAAATTCACATTTTTTAAAATCTACCTCCCAAATTTCTTAAGAAAATCCATGGTTTTTAAAATCTAACACCATTCATTCACAAGACGGCAATTAAATCAATTTACATATTAAAGCCGCTGATGAACGCTTACTACAGCTGAAACTATTAAAACATTTATTCAACACAGCTGTATAATCTGTAAGACAATATTGGCCAAATTTGAAATTTGAAATGATGCGGATTATAATCGTTTTGATTATCTTGTTTATCTAAAATTTTATAAACCACAAGGACCTAACATTCTGGCCAAGATGCAGGGTTAATAGTCAATCACATTGACACGAGTACTTCACTAGTTACTAATAATAAACGGTGAGTAGTACTTGGGCGAGAGGGAAACCGTTTGTTGATAAGACGACGCGCATCGGCTTAGCATGAAACCACTTACATCTTCATGGAACCCAAGAAAGTTTTTTTTTAAGAATAGGGGCTCGTATTTCAATAAAACCAATTTGAAATTCAATGAGAAGAATGGGAAGATTTACACATCGTGACAAATATAATACGCAAATTTAGAGCTGGACGTCAGCAACAGTAAGAACAATATTATCGGACAAGCTAGAAGGCACATGCAAAACTATATCTTATGTACGAAGCATATAAATTTAGATTTATAAATATATGAAACAGAATGTAAACGTCAATGTGTGTGCGCGTGTGCGTGAAAGAGATAGAAAGAGAAACATCAGATAGAGTGTAAATGCAAAACACGTGTGTGCGTGTGTGTGTGTGCGTAAAACCAGTTTTCTACTAAAAGCTTTTAATGGCAAATAATTAGCCAGAAATGCAAAACTATGTATGTATATGATTGCGTTCCTGTTTGGTGTGTTTGTGTGCGTGTAGCAAAAATCAACATCGATTAACATTATTCTAACTCTTTAAGAATGAATCGATTTGATTTCGATTAGTTTTTTTTGTTTTTTTTTTTTCTTATGTCAGCGTAATATTCGGGAAATCTTTCGACTCCCACCAAAGCACAGCAACACCTTCCTTGTTTACAAACTGAAGAATGTGTGCGTACGTGTGTTGCACCGTGTGGGTGCGCACGCGCGCGATTTACGGTAATTTCTTCCGTAAAACGAGGAAAAAAGTGAAAACATTACTGTTCCTATGTCTAGTTCAACATTCACAGCTCCAAGTTACGAACCGAAATTATGTTATTCCCTTATAAAGTTACATATAAACCCACAATAAATATGTATACACATAAGCACATATATATATATATATATATATATTTGCACACACACACAAAATATACACTTCGTAGAGCAAATCCCGATTTTTCTCAATAAAATACAAACAAAGTAATTTCCGAAACAAGACCAACTTTCCATGTATATATAAATATATATAAATATATATAAACATGCGTATACATTAAATACAAATCGAACTGTTAATGTATAGTTTTGCTGTTCGTATAATCCATAGGGGTTTCTATTTGATGAAATCAGTTATGTATGCGTGTTGAATGTTTGTGTATGTTTAGTTGCAAAGCGTAAGAAATAATCACAAATTAATTAGAAATATCATTGGTTATTAACGAAGTTAATTGAGGTATGCGTGTGTGCGTATGTTTGGGGGTGGGGCAAGAAATGTCGGAAAAGATACGAATAGAATCGTGCATTTAGAAATTTGAAAACAAGGCATGTATATTACATAGGTTAGGTTTTGTGCCGTAGTGTGTATACATATACATACATATATATATATATATTTATATATATGTATATATATATATATATATGTATGTATATATTTATATGTATATGATGGCGAATATAAATGAATATATGAAATTAAACGGAAGACAACGAGGTTTGTGTGTATAAAATGTAAATTATACATACGTTTCATAAATGTTGAAAAAAAGTCTATTAACTATACACTATTGTGTATAAGTATATGTATATCTGTATATGATGAAATATGTCCGATTTTGTATATATATGTATATATATATGTTATATACTATATATAGCAGTGTGTTTAAAGATGTTTGGTTTGGTAACGTCACCAAGAGCTTGTAGGAAGCCGCTTCGAGTACAAGGTCCGTCCGTACGGCTCGCTAGTCAAGCTTCTAATGACGTCTTCGCCTGCTGCTGGCCGCTTTCACTACAACACAATCAGCGCCTCCAACAGATTTTTACTCCCCCTCCCTGTGAATCTATCTATCTATCACTTTCTCTGTTTGCTTATGATCTGCCTGTCGTTTTAAACAATCACTCTTACTTCACTCTCATTGTCACTCTCTCTCACCCTTCCTCCTCCTCCTCCTCGTACGTTCTACGTGAGTGTATCCGTACGCCGTTGTGTGTGCGTATGTGACAGTGTGTGTGTGTCTGTGCGTGCGTGTGGCTCTGTGTGTGAGTGTGTCGCTGTGCGCGCCTCTTCCTTTTACTAACCCCCCTTTCTCCCGCTCTCGCGTTTATTTCTCTCTCCCTTTCTCAGTAACGCTTAAACTCTCACTGCTACTCTTACTCATAACCTCCTGCGTTTCTCCTCACACACACCCTCTCTCTCTGTCTTTTATTCGCTCTCTTTTTTCTCTCCGTCTATCACTCTTACTCTTATGTTCATTCCGTGTATCTGTGTATGCGTGTATATGTGTGTATGTGTATATCCACAATTAGTTTTCTCTCTCTCTCTCTCTCATACTCGCACTCTCTCTATCTCTCTCACACACCCTCTCTGTGTCTTTCTCCCTTTCCATCTCATATTTTCCATTTGTTTTTATTCGTAGCGAAAGAATCCAACTCTTGTCTTCGATTGACCCTCCAGGTGGACGCTCGACGGGCTAAAAACAACAGCCAATTACATCCTTTGGACTACACTTAAACACAAACAACAACAACAACCTCAAAAACAAAACAAAAAGGATAGCAATAACAAAATAATGGGCTCTGTGTTATCCTGGATACACTACGTCTAATGTTAACACTGGATGGTCATGTTCAGAAAGGCATTAATGATAAACTGAACGGAGGTTAAATAACGTAAATACACACACACACACACACACTCAAATGCGCGCGCGCGCTCGGCTCCCTTACTTTAAGGTAAGGTGACGAGCAGGGGAGAGGTAGGAGGAGGGAGACAGGGGTATCTCGTCTTCTTCCCCCTATCCTCCTCCTTGTCCTCTTTCCTCACACCAGCTTCACCGCCGCCGTCGTGGTTATTTCACAGAGTTGCATGCACAGAGACACACACACACACACACACACGTCCACGCATAAATACACGCGTACACACACACACATACGCGTACATACGCGCGCACACTCACCTCCTCGAGTAAGCTACACACACGCTCACCTCTCCGTCAGTTCGCTTTCGTTCGTCTCTCTCTCTCTTTCTCTCTTTCTCTCTCTCTCTCTCTCTCTCTCTTTCTCTTTCTCTCTCTCTCTTTCTCTCTCTCTCTCTCTCTCTCTCTCTCTTTCTCTTTCTCTATCTCTCCTTCTCTCTCTCTCTCTCTTTCGTTCCAGCGTTCACCTCACGCGTTCCAACGTTCTCTTTTCACCAGTTCGTTTGCACTCACGCATGCATTGCACGTACGAACAAGTGCAACATTCGTATACACACACACACACACACATACATATATACATACATACGCATACATGCAGACAGGATAAGTGTATAAGTATGTGTGTGTTTGTGTGTGTGTGTGTAGGAAAGGGCATGTCCATGTGTCCGAATTTTCCGTTCGTTTCTTGTGCTTCTGTTTAATTTATGAAACTTATATGTAACACACACACACACACACACACACACACACACATATTTGTTTTATGTATGTATCTATAAATACGTATTTGTATATGTATGCGTGTGTGTATGTGTGTACGTCATCTTCTCTCTCTATCTATCTATCTAACTATCTATCTATCTATCTATCTGTCTGTCTGTCTGTCTGTCTGCCTGTCTGTCTGTCTATCTATCTAATTGTCTGTCTATCTATCTATCCATCTATCTATCTATCTATCTATCCATCTATCCATCTATCCATCTATCTATCTATCTGTCTATCGCTATCTGTCTAACTATCTCTGCCTGTCTGTCTATCCATTTACCTCTCTCTCTCTCTCTCTCTTTCTCTCTCTGCTTATCTATCTCATATACAACAAACATAACTTCACACACACACACACATTTCAGCTTTCCCCACATGAACTGTTTGTTTACATAGGTTTTTCATTCGCCATCGTTTCACAATCTTTAAAATGTTTACTCTGAATGTGTGTGTGTGTGTGTGCGCTCGGCTTCCAGTTTGTGTCTACGTCTCCAACGCTTGCCAACCGGTGCTGGTTTGTTTATGTCCTAGTGCCTTGAGGGTTCGGCCAAAACTTGGTCGTTAGAATAAACGCTGAATTTCAAAATAAATACGGATTTATCGTGGCAAGACGAGGGTCTTGATTTGATCGATTAAAACCCTTGAAAGGGTGCTCCAGTATGGCCGTAGTCCAATGGTTGTAACAGCAATATAAAGAAAATAGAAATGTGTGTGCGCGTGTGTTTGCATATATATATATATCAATCTATCATATATTGTCGTGTATATATATATATGTATATATATATATATATATGTATATATATATATGTATATATGTATATATATGTCCAACCCATGCTAGCATGGAAAGCAGACGTTAAACGATAATGATGATGATATATACAGTCGACTTCCAAAAATTCCGTAACTCCATGTATATATAATGTGTATATGTATGTGTGTGTGAGAGAGAGTATGTATGTAAATAAATAAATAAATAGACAGACAGACAGACACATACACACAGAGACCCACACACACGCAACCCTTCTTGTTCAAAATCTACACACCCGCATTTATAGGAAGAAAATATGTTGCCGCACACACAGACACAACGGAGTGAAAGATAGCGAAATCCCATAACGGTATTGGAGAAAGAAAGACACACAGAGAGGGGGGGGTATTAGAGAGAGAGTAAAAGAGTAAAGAACCCCACTCCTACTCCAGTACTAAGTATGCTCGCGAACAAGGGGGAGAGTAAGAGGAGACTTACAGCGAAAGCATCAGCCGTTGAGTATTGAAAGACTCTTTCACTTCCGTGTTCGTGTGTTCGTGTGTTGGTTAACGTTTGCCCTCACGCCGGGTCGTATAATGATCGAAGGCGTTCCAACCGTGATCATCTGGAAAATGTATTTATTTCCATGCGTGTATGTCTATGTATGTATATATGTTTGTGTGTGTGTGTATATACTCTTTTACCCATTTACTTGTTTCAGTCATTTTGACTGGTGCCATGCTGGAGCACCGCCTTTAGTCGAGCAAATCGACCCCAGGACTTATTCTTTGTAAGCCTAGTACTTATTCTAACAGTCTCTTTTTGCCGAACCGCTAAGTTACGGGGACGTAAACACACCAGCATCGGTTGTCAAGCGATGTTGGGGGGACAAACACACATACATATATACATATATACGACGGGCTTCTTTCAGTTTCCGACTACCAAATCCACTCACAAGGCTTTGGTCGGCCCGTGTCTGTGTTTTAATTTTACTTGTTTCAATCACTTCACTGCGGCCATGCTGGAGCACCGCCTTTAGTGGAACAAATCGACCCCAGGAGTTAGTCTTTGTAAACCTAGTAATTATTCTATTGGTCTCTTAAGCCGAACCGCTAAGTTATAGAGGTGTAAACTCACCAACATCGGTTGTGAAGCGATGGAGGGGGACAAACACAGACATATATACATATATATATATATACATATATATATATATACATATACACACATATATATATATACATGCATCTATATACATATATATATATACATGCATCTATATACATATACACACACACACACACACACATATTGGTTGACTCTAGAGGAGTAGATATGTACCTCTGACCTTTGCAAATCCTTCGAGATCAGTAGATTCGATGCTATTACCGTTTTTCTTCAATGCTTCCAACGTCGAAACCTGTGTAGTGTAGGACCGGGGTCAACATGTGCGGGCAGGGATTCCAGAATGAGGTTGGGTCGAAGTAAAACAAGGTCTAGTGTTTGGCTAGAGCAGGGCCTGAGGAGCTGGACAAAATGTGAGTGATAAAAGGAAAGGGAAATAAATGATGATGTGAGTTGAAGGTGACACAAACCAGCGAATTCTAGAAAGTAGACGTAGCTGTGTAGTGACCACAAAGTCGGAGAAGAGCCAGAGATGTATGTCCGTGGGCTGTGGTTTTTGAGATGGGCCACACCGGACTTGGGTAAAATGTGGCTCTTAGGTTTTCCACTTGTGAGGACTCGCTCCTAAAAGGCTCCCCGGCCGAACACTCATAGATTTTTTTGGTGGAGGGGAAGGCCTTTGCTTCAACGTGCCAAACCTAAGAGCTACATCTGGTGCTGTAGGAGATTGGTGACTGAATTCATGTTAAACCTGTGAAGTGACATTTCTAGAGGTATGGTCAAGGTCGGATTTCGAGGAGAAGGTTTGCAAGGCGAAAAACATGGCCGCTACCCCATTCTAGTTGGTTCTGAGATGTCTTCACAAAATTCACAGAAGCTGAGGGGCAATTCTTTCCCTGCCCTCTCTTTATGTATGTATGTATGGATCTACTTCCCTACCTATCCATATCTTCGTCTTTCTCTCACGACGGGCCCGTTAGATACGCAACGGAGCCCCCGTTGGCTCACCGAATCCCGGACTGTTGTACACACATGTATATGTGTGTAATAGTAGTAGTAGTAGTAGTAGTAGTAGTAGTAGTAGTAGTAGTAGTAGTAGCAGCAGCAGCAGCAGTAGGAACAGCACGGTTCCATAGATGGTGGCAATGCTCCATGTGTGTCCTCACATGAAATTTCAAGAGTGCCAGTAGTGAAAGCCCGTCTTTGTTGCGCAGATTTTCCGCTTATATTAAATGCTTGGGTTCGTAAGGGTTGGTCCATGATAATGATGTGGGTCAGGGCAATCCAAAGATATCTGGCAGCTCAGACACGACTCCTATAATGCCCTAGAATGAGGACTCCTCTCCAAATCGTGTGTTTGTATGAGTCCTTGTTTTTGGAATCCTCTCCCTGGTGAAAATCCGGTGTTGGTTCGGCAAAACAGACCAGTTGAATAAGTCCTCATACTTAAAAAATTAAGCGCTCTGGGTGGGGTCGACTAAACCCTTCAGGCGGTGCTTCTGCATGGCCGCAGTCCAATGACTAAATCCAGTAGAAGATAAATGAAGTGTGTGCGTGTGTGTGTGTGTGTGTGTGTATTTGCGATGGAATAAGTACTAGGCTGACAAAGAATAAGTCCTGGGG
>NC_068988.1:7157174-7158763 GCF_001194135.2 Octopus bimaculoides
GCAAAGATGAATGCTTCCCAACCACATAAAAGACCTATCTATACATCTATCTATCACATACACACACACGCACGCGCACACACACACACACACACACACATGTTTATACATATCCATATATAGGTACAGGACGTCACCAACAGTAAACAACATGAAATACGAAAACAAATTAGTTAGATACGCAAACAACGAGAGAAACAAATGGAAAACAAGACAAGTAACACAAAGAACGACCCTTCATCAGTTGTCGGCTGTATATCTATTCCTCATTTCGAGCATTCAACGACAATGTGAGTCTTCGAAGACAGTTGCTCCCATAACTGCCAAAATATATTTTGGATTTATGGAAGGTCAAAGTTGGCAACAAAAACAGGACAGTGGGAACATACAAGGAAACCGATCGAAAACAAACATGGAGGGTCGTTAGACTAGAATGAGGGTAAAATAGCGAACGCTGGTGAAATATTTATAGACTATATTAAATCTCTGAGCGAGAGGTAAACGGTAACGGTACTAACTGGACACAGACAGTGCGTCATTAGGTAGCTGGAGATGATATCTTCCTGGGGCTAAAAACAACAGTAACATCGTCCTCAATGGGACCACCACATCTAGTCGGCAAATATATTTTACGATATATATATATATATACATATATTCTTTTATTCTTTTACTTGTTTTAGTCATTTGACTGTGGCCATGCTGGAGCACCACCTTTAGTCGGGCAAATCGACTCCCAGGACTTATTCGTTGTAAGCCTAGTACTTATTCAATCGGTTTATTTTGCCGAACCGCTGACTTACGAGGGCGTAAACATACCAACATACCAACGATGGTTTTGTTTCCGGTTTCTGTCTACCAAATCTACATACGATGCTTTGGTTGACCTGACGCTGTAGTAGAAGTCATTGTACAAGGTGCCACGTGGTGGGATTGAACTCGGAACTGCGTGGTTAGGAAACAAACTTCTTACCACACAGCCACGCCTACGCCGAAGAAAATCGAGCGCTTCCCTCCGGCCCGTAGACTTCAGTGAAACCCTCTTGCCCAAGGTTGCCATGCATATGGGACGGAAGCCCAAACCACGTGACTGCAAAGCTAGTTCCGTCCCAGGACAGACCACGTGCGAATAAATAAAATAAAATAAAATAAAATAAAATAAATGAATAGAGAAATGAATAGAGAAATAAATTAATAAGACATGATGATCGCAAATGGATCCCTATTGATCATAGAGAAACCCTGGAGGGTTTCAACAATAAATACCATTTAAATGAATGTATTCGGGACCCAGTAAGTAAGTCGCGATGATTATGAACTGATAAGAAAGACAATATCAGCGAACGAGTAGTCAGCTCAGTACATTACTGAACGCCCGCTTGTCACATCAATATTATTATTAACAGGTGTCTTTTAAAACGAAATAAACCTACGGATATGACAATAATCTCGACATGTTTCCTTAGCTACCACTCAATGCTCAGTCTAATTTACCTCTGGCTATCTATCTATCTATCTATCTATCTATCTATCTATCTATCTATCTATCTATCTATCTATCTATCTATCTATTTATCTATCTATCTGTC
>NC_068988.1:7159194-7160474 GCF_001194135.2 Octopus bimaculoides
ATATATATATATATATATATACGCGCGTGGGCACACACGCACTCACACACACGCACACGCACACGTGCACACACTTACGCACACACGCACACGTGCACACACTTACGCACACACGCACACACATACACACCCATATGTCGCCATTTTGGTTTGAACTTGGCCACAACACGATCGCCAGGACGATCGTAAGAAATATTTCTATGCAAACATGAAACACAGAATCCCGACTCGAATTGTGACATATTCTTAGACCAAGACTTACACTTAACTCCACTTCTCCTTGTCAGACATAAAAAAGCAGCAGCAGCCTTGCTCCATCATGGCCAATCTGAATCATTTGAGGTCGTCCTAGAATGTCCGATGCCAGGAATTCTGTGTGCCACGGCTCGTTTCTCCACTTTTCTCTCCTCTTCTAATGTATTTACGGTTGCAGTCTTCGCAAAACCGAAGTAGTGCCCTGATCATACTCTGCTGATTGAGATTTCTCACACAGAAGGGTTTCCAGACCATTTGTAATTCTATGCAATTCTCACCGCGTGTCTTTGAGGATCTTCCATGCGCATCGTTCATAGAATGAATTGATTTCCTTGCTCACCTTTGTTGTATCTTTCCCATATTTCACAGCCATAGAGAACCATTGGAAGAATTATGGAATTATTGCATTTTATTGCCAAAACTTTTATTTCAGTAACGATGCATGTCGTTGGCCATATTTGGCACCATCGATGATTTGTCAATTCGTGTCTTTTCTGTTGGGATGCGCCTGTCGAAATTCTAAAGTTTAGTAAAACATAGAACTAGCAAAAGTGAGCAAAAAAATGAACATATTGTATGAGCGATCCGAACGGAAGAAGTCATTATCAATTAAGTTATGCTGAAAATGAATTTCCTATTAATGATTACCATACAAAACTATACCAAAGGACCCGACACAAAATCAAACGAAACAAAATTTCAAAAATATTGAAAAGTTGCAGTCAAACAGAAAAGATCCGTCAATTCAACTGACCCTTTCACATTCCATCGTTACGGATTTCGTTCTCCAGGTTAGGAGAAATTCTTCGCATCTTCCACGGCTACCTGACTGACCAGACATAACTATATTAATGATTAAATAAATAACTATATAAATAAATTAATTATGCAAAAGTTAAATCAGGTATCGAGAAATCGATTTTCCGTTTGTTGAAAATAACGTATTCATTACGCTATTCTACCTCTCTGCCCGTCTATCTTTCTGTATGAATGTGTATATATATATATATATTTATACGTATATA
>NC_068988.1:7161131-7164280 GCF_001194135.2 Octopus bimaculoides
ATATATATACATACATATATATATATACATATACATATATATACATGTGTGTGTTTGTGTGTGTGCTTGAGTGTGTGAGTGTATCCGAACAAGATCACATACAAAAACACATGCATACACACACACACACACACACACACACACACACACACACATATATATATATATACATGTATATATGTATATATATATATATATATATACATATTGACATCTTGACTCTTTTCCTTATGACGAATAAAACTGAATCAAGCAATGGAACCCCAATAGAATTAAGAGGTATAGTAGTTTATATTATTAATCAGTCGGGTAGATGGGTGGGTCGGTACTACGGGTACATCTTGAAATGAGTTCATCATTTGTACTGTGTGACCCTCTCCTGATCGCTGTTTGTTTTTCATAATTGTTGTTTCCGTATCTTTAGAGAGATGACAACAACAATACTGACAGCAACATCAACACCAGCAACAATAGCCCTGATTTGTAGAGGATTAAGGGATTAAGAACATACTGCTACTACTGCTACTCCTACTCATAGTAACAATAACAACTTCAAATTTTGACACAAGGCCAGCAATTTTGGAGGAGAAGTATGTCGGATTACATTGACCCACGTGCTCAACTGCTACTTATTTAATCGATCGCCGAAAGAATGAAAAACAAAGTGAACTTCGGCGGAATTTGAACTTTGAACGTGAAGACGGAAGAAATGTCGCTAAGCACTGAATGCCGCTAGGGCTTTGCACTATTGATCGTAAGATTGTGGTTTCGTTTCCTGGACCAGACAATGCGTTGTGTTCTTGAGCAAACTGCTTCATTTCACGTTGATCCATTTCACGTGGCAGCGACGGAACGGTGTCTCGTCCAGTGGGAAGGTAAACACGCCAGAGAATCCGGAAAATCGTCCCTATGACATTATATGGCTCGAGAAGGGGCTTCATAATTTTTTTTTTCTACCACAACCATAATCAAAGCAGCAATGACAACAACAACAACAACAACAGCAGCAGCAACAACAAAGCTAATAAGCTTTCTGACAAAAATTTTATTACCCTGAAAAGTCATTCAATGAACTTGATCAACCTTTAATCAGGAGGTTTTGCCGCCAGAACTTCTTTCTTAACGATGCAGGCTTTTGGAGTAACATGTTTGGTATGTAACATACACGCCACACACAAAGGTCAAGAACAAATTGGTGCAAAGGTCAACAAGCCATTACTGACCAACAGGTGTTCATAATATGCTGGAGTCTAGTCACACCTAAATGAATCTGAAAATTTAGATACATGTTGTATGAGATGACAAGAAAAACAAAAACTAAAAAAAAAAACGAAAACAGATTTATATGCATATATCTATATATCTGAACTAATCTCTCTACCTCTCTAAATATCTATCTATCTATCTATCTATCTATCTATCTATCTATCTATCTATCTATCTATCTATCTATCTATCTATCTATCTATCTATCGATATATACAATGTGTGTATGAGTGTGTGTGTATTTATATATATATGTATGTTTGTGTATGTGTATATGTATGTATATGTATATGTATGTATATGTATGTATATGTATGTATATGTATATGTATATGTGTGCGCTTGTGAATATCTGTTTATTATAATTTACAATTATGAATATATAAATGGCGGTGACCCAGATCATCAGCTGAAACCGGTTCAATTCAATTCATATATATATATATATATGTGTGTGTGTGTGTGTGTGTGTGTGTGTGTGTGTGTGTGTGTGTGTGTGTGTGCGTGCGTGCGTGTTTATATACATATATATACATATATATATATGCATGTATGTATGTATATACACATATTGCATATATGTATTTGTATATGCAGGCTTACGTAAATACATATATATACACACATGTATATATATGTATGTTTGTATGTATTATGTAATCCTTCAATTCAATTTTAAGTTATATTTGTCATGAAGAAAACATTAATATATATATATATATATATATATATATATATATATATTAATGTTTTCTTTATGACAAATATAACTTAAAATTGAATTGAAGGATTACATAATACATACAAACATACATACATACATACACATACATACACACACATATATATACATACATACAGGCATACATACGTACATATATACAAACATACATACACGCATACATAGACACACATATGTATGTCTATGTATGTTTATATGTATGTATGTATATATGTACGTACGTATGTATGTATGCATGCATACATGTATGTATGCATGTGTGTATGTATGTATGTATGCATGCATGCATGCGTGTATGCATGGACGGATGGATGGATGTACCGCTGCAATCTTTATAGTTACGAATGCCCTTTTAACGCTACTCTTTCTGACAGGTGTAGGCCAATTCCGTGAAATCCAAGTTTAACACGAGCCCTTAATTGCTCTTCGGTAATTATTAGTAGAGTTGCATACAGAACTTTGTTTTGTATCGAAACGGTCTTGGTTCGATTTCGACTTCTATTACATCTTTAAGCTGCACCCATGTCTTGTGAGAGCAATTTTGCCGGCAGAAAATGTGGAAGAAATTTGTGGGGTGGGTAGGGACAGACCGCGCGTGAGTATGTGTGTGTGGAAATGAAAAAAACCACACATACACACACACACACACACACACACACACACACACACACACACACACACACACACACACACACACACACACACACACACACACACACACACAAAGAGAGCAAAATGGCGCAGTCTTAAATTAGGTTCCTTGTTTTATTGTTCTGCACCAAATAACTCGGACACTCCCTTATCTGCAATGATTTTACTAAAAACTACGTAACAAAAACCGGAATTGTTCACCACACACACACACACACACATTATTACTCGATATATAAACATATACATACACACACACATATATATATATATACATATATACACGTATATACATATACATATATACACATACACACATACACACATTATTACCCGATATATATACCCACACATACACACACATCTATATATATATGCATATATATACATACGCACACATATCTATATATATACACAAACATACATTCATACATATATACATATATATGCGTGTGTGTGTGTGTATGTGTGTGTGTGTGTGTGTGTGTGT
>NC_068988.1:7164290-7166529 GCF_001194135.2 Octopus bimaculoides
GTGTGTGTGTGTGTGTGTGTGTGTGTGTGTGTGTGTGTGTGTAAAACCAAATTTAGGGAATGGAACAGGTAAAATCCAGCCTACATAGATTTCCTATCTAGTAGAACCTCGGTGGTAGTAATTATTCTACGAGGGGTACTCCGCTAGCTATGCATCAGGCCAAACATATCTTAGTGAAATGAAGGTTACATTTCATGTGTCTAGGGAACGTTTCCCGTCTTATCGAACTTCAATATGACAAAAATTTCCAACCTTCTACGGCAATAAGCCCCTATTGTTCCTGAAAGCTGTTTTTTTAAATTTTTATTCCCTCTACCGACTGTTCAAAGCCTAATAACTTCTTACACCTGGATCCTTGTCTTATGAAGTCTTCCTATCTTGTCGTTGAAAGCTCAAAATAGGGAGTAATAAACAGTTGACAACTGAAGAGGAGTTAGACTTCTTTTGATGTTTCGTCCCATACTTGTCTCTCGTTATGCGTTTGCGTATTTTCCACTCATTGTTGTTGGCCTGCTCTTATTGTGCATTTTTTTGGTATTTTGTTTCGTGTGTTTACGTGTTTTTCGCTCGTTGGTGATGTCCTATATTTAATGTGTATGATATATATATATATATATATATATATATATATATATATATATATATATATGCTACTGTTTTGAGGTTCTTTTGTTGGTTCGTTAATTGTTTCTGCTGCTGTTGTTGTTGTTGTTGTGATGGTGGTGGTGATAACGATGGTGACTGTTATTATTAATATTGCATTTGTCGTTGTTGCTGCTGTTGCTTTCTCTTCTTTTCTCTTATATGCAGCATCAATTTTTCTATTATGAGACACCAAGTTAAATCTATTTTCGTGTGGGCATGGAGAGATTACCTCGGTCCTTGTATTTGAAAGATCTTGTTTGTTTTCCTTTTATACGGATTTTCTCAGTACTGCGTTAGTTGCAATTAACTTACACCGCTTACTTAGTGCATCACCGGGAAGGACGGTCATACCCGCTGTGCTTTTAAGTACAAGTTTGCTTGGTCAGTGCTGATCTGGGATTATATAAAACAAACACAGTAATCATGCAGACACTCAAATACAAATACAAAAACAAAATAAGCAAAAAGAAAACAGATAGGGACACAAAATACTAATGTGATAATTTAGCTTCCAACAGATGTGAAATTGTATGCCAATATCATTGTCTGGTCATAAATGTTATACAAAGAGCCATTCAAAGATAGAATAGATCTGAAGTCCAAGAAAAATTATACCCAAACAAAGGTACAATATCATCCACCATGTGTGAACATCGCTTTTTCCCTTTCCTTTCCTCTCGCTCTACCCTCACTTTCTCACTCGCCCTCTCTTTCTCTTTCTTTGTTTCTTTCCTTATATATATATATATATATATATATATATGTGTGTGTGTCTATGTTTCTCCCTCCAACATCGCTTGACAACCGATGTTGATGTGCTTACGTTCCCGAAATCTAGCAGATCGGCAAAGTGACCCGATAGAATAAGTATTATGCTTATAAAGAATAAGTCCTGGTCTCGATTAGTTCGACTGAATCAAGTAAAAGTTGCTGGATAAATTCAAGTGTTCTGATGATTTCAGAGCATATAGAATGCTTTTTATGCTTTGCTAGTGGTGATACGTTTCCATCTTCAGTCTCTAGCTCCTTACAAACTTTGTAGACGAAAGATCTGGCAACTTTTAAAAATCGAGATATATACATAGGAAGGGTTTCTTTGAGTTTCTGTTTACCGAGTCCGCGCACATCACATTGATCGACCCGAGGCCATGGTAGAAGACACTTGCCCAAGATGTCACGCAGTGGGAGTGAACCCAGAACCATGTGGTTGGGAGGCAAGCTTTTTACCACACAGCCACGAGTCAGTCTTTTGTCACTCTGAGTATTAAATATGGGGCACTCTTACATTGCACCTTATGTTAAGCTCTTGGCCCTTGGATCAAACTTCGTTCTGTAACTTCTGCTGATGTACTCTTTTACTGGTTATGCTGGAGCAACGTCTTTCGTCGAACAAATCGACCCCAGGACTTTTTCTTCGTAAGTCTAGTACTGATTTTATCAATCTCTTTTGCCGAAGCGCTAAGTTACTGGGACGTAAACTCGCCAACATATGTTGTCAAGCGCTGGTGGTGGGACAAACATAGACACATAAATACATATATCCACACACACACACATATATATATATATATATATATATATATATATATATATA
>NC_068988.1:7166847-7167509 GCF_001194135.2 Octopus bimaculoides
ACCTGATATATATATATACATATATGAATATATATATATATATATATATGAATATATATATAGGTATATATGTATGTGTGTGTATATATGTATGCATGTATGTATGTATGTATGTGTGTGTATATACGTAGCCTAGATGTGTAAAACGAGATTTGTATCGAAAAAAGTTAACTTTACATTCATAAAAAAAAAATTCCACAATAATGCCAACAACGAGAAACACAACAGCGTCACCATCATCGACAGCACAAATCTAGAAGGTTATTTAATCTAAAAGCAGATGTTTGTATTGAGGCTAAGAAATAGACCATTTTTCCATGTTATGTGCACACGTGTCCCAATCAGGTGCGCCACCTATATTCAAATAATAATAATAATAATAATAAAATACAAAGGGGTGTGACAGACTAACATAAGGGCAATCCATGGGACACAAATATTCACATGCACACACGCACACACACACACACACATACACGTAGAGCAAGCATACGCATAAACGCAATAACGCACACGCAAACACCCACACAGCAAGCATACACACGTGCATCAGAAACCAGCATTTATGAAAATGCGAAGTAGGTTACAAAACGGTGCGTATATGTTTCATATACATATGTACACACACACACATATGTATATATATATATATATATATATAT
>NC_068988.1:7167793-7169634 GCF_001194135.2 Octopus bimaculoides
ATAATTAACAATTTTGCCGGGTAGCTCATTATGAAAAAACCTTTTCGGTAAAAAACATTTATAATCATAAATATATAGGGATTGACAGTAATCTGCTTCTCCAGCATACTGAAAATTCAGAAATAGCAGTCAAAGAACTACTGATTTCAAAACTACAAATTATTACTCCAGATTGATAGCGATATTTTTGATACACACAGAACAAAAAACAGTAGAGAAGAGTAAAAAGCCACCTGCCTTTAGTTAATTTAGTACGATCGTTTCACAGTTAGCTGAAGATCAGCTCTAATTTATGCCCAAAATCAACAGTTTTGAGGACAAGTTGGTTACATCCACCCTAATATTTCACTAATACTTTATTTCAGTCACGGAGGACCTGCAGCTCTCAGAACCTTCCAAAATAGCATGTCTGACGAAAATTACCTTGAACCTTTTAGCAGGGCCACCTGCCTGATAATGAGTCATGTCTTATGCGGCCCGCTTTTCAAAAAAATGGAGCCCGTGCCTGCTTTACTTTACTCACTCCGGACCGATGGAAGTGAAAGTAGACCTTGGTAAGATTTGACCCCAGAAATGAAATAATGGGAGCAAAGCTTTTTCCGCGAAGGATGTGCTAGCCCAATATTCTTAAATATTCTTAAATCATTTCCGTCACAGGCACAAGGCCTGAAATTTTGCAGAATGTGGCTGACCGATTACATTGCCTTCCAGGGTGCAATTATCTACCCACAAAAGCAAATTCGGCCTCCGCAGAAATTACCAGAAACATATTATGAAAAGAAACATGACAAGTAACTGCAGAATGTGTGGAGATCGACAAGAAACAAGAAACCATATTGTCTCTAGCTGCCTAGTCGTGGATAAGAAAGAATATATTCACAGATACGACAGAGTTGGGACCTACATACACTGGAAGCTATGCCAATACTATGGAATAACAACAGAAAAAAGATGGTATAGGCATACGCCAGCAAAGGTCACAGAAAATGAGAAAGAAACCATACTCTGGGATATGCCTATACACACAGATAAAGAAATTAAGGCCAATAGACCAGATATAGTTGTCAAAGATCATTAAGAAAAATTCCATACCAACAGATAGCAACGTTTCTCTAAAAGAAATGGAGAAACTTTCAAAATACAAAGACCTGAAAATAGAGGTAACTCGAGTGTGGAATCTAAAAACAGAAACAATTCCTATCATAATAGGTACCTGAGGTATAATGAAAAATATTCAGACAAATACATAACAAAAAAAAACAGGACTTATAAGTGTATATAACATACAAAAAATAGCACTACTGGAAACATCCTACACAAAACACTTTCAATACAGTAACCATAAGAGCATCACAGCAAACCACAGCACATACCCAAGGCGCACAGAGCTGCGCTCGGTAGTGAAGTGAAAGCACGTTATAAAAATAAGACTAACTAATAATAATAATAATAAAAATAATAAAAATAACAATGATATTAATGATAATAATGGTTTCAAATTTTGGCACAAGGCCAGCAATTTCCGGGGTAGGGGTTAAGTGGGTTACTTCGACACCAATGGGTAACTGATACTTTTTTCATTGACCCATGAAAGGGTAAAGAGCAGAGTCGAACTCTGCGGAATTTAAACACGAACCCTTGAAGACGGCGTAATATAAGTACAGCAAGAAGAATATTAGCGACGACAACGACAATAACACGAATGACAACATCATTATCCATAGTCAGCTGGATCAGCAAATAGAGACCGACCATTGTTGGGAAAGTCTATAAACAAAGTTTTGGTGGGGTGGAAAAAAAACAACAACAACAATATATAGACATAGATGTGTATTTATATA
>NC_068988.1:7170898-7174211 GCF_001194135.2 Octopus bimaculoides
TCTCTCTCTCTCTCTCTCTCTCTCACACACACACACACACTCACACACACACACATACACTACATAACGTTGTGCTGCGCATTCTTTATCTTTCACTCTTATACATTCTCTCTCTCTCTCTCTCACTTCATCTGTCTACATAGCTCTCTTTACACACACACACACACACACACAGCTACAAGCATACCTTTGCACGCTTCTACATACCAACACTAACATCAAACTAACAGCGAAGCGTCTAAGTTACCGACAGACCTGCTAAACATAGCAGTCAAAATATACGGGGAAATAAAAATCTACCGTCTTAAATAAAGTTCACAGTTGGAAATGTCTTCCATAACCAATAAAAGACGGGGTGGTCACGCATGGAGCATATCTCATAAGCCAGGACTGAACCAGAGCTAAACAACCACATGCACATACACACTCACACGTGAATGTATGTGTGTGTATGTATGTATATGTATGTGTGTATATATGTATATATGTATGCATGTGTGTATATATGTATATATGTATATATGTATGTGTGTGTATATGTATGTATGTGTACGTATGTTTGTATGTATGTAGGTATGTATGCATGTATGTATGTATGCATGCATGTATGTCTGTCTGTCTGTATGTATGTGTGTGTATATGTATGTGTGTATGTGTATATATGTAAGTGTATGTTTGTATGTATGTATGTATATATGCATGTATGTATGTATGTATGTATGCATTTATATATGCATGTATGTATGCATGTATATATGCATGTATGTATGTTTTTTATATGTGCATGTCTGTCTGTATGTATGTCTGTACGTCATTCAGTTATATTTCAAGATTTCATGCCAACAGAGAAAGAGCCGGTTTCTAACCTAGTTCAAAGGACCCTTCATTGGAATTTCAACATCAACAACAGGGTATTTTGTATGTATGTATATGTGCAGATTTGTATGTTTTGCTTTATGTATGCATTCTCATGCATATAGCTGCATCTCTAGACATGCTCAGATATACATAAATGATAAACTTCTGGAAGCTCTTACCGATTTTTACAGTTCTAATTATGGATTGGAACTGTAATCTTCTCCTTTCTGGTTTTGAGAGACCTAATTTCTCAAGATTGGTATTTAGGTAGTGTGTTACATATCCCAGGGCCCCAAAAATTACAGGTATAAACCTGAACTTGTAATTTGTATGAATGTATGTATGTATGTATGTATGTATGTATGTATGTACTCTTTTTTTAATTTAAAATATCTTTTGACAGTTCACCTAATTAGTAGCAATGTTGTGATGGAAAGCATCTAATTATCACTCGTTAAATCTTAAGGCCTTGCAAATTTTTATGATCCCAAGTATTGTGATCATTTGCAGCGAATGAATTAATGATTTGCGGTCTCTCCCCAGGATCCCAAGTTCAGCTCCCGATGGGTTGGTATATATTTTGTTGCTCCATAATAATAGGTATGAAACTGAAGTTGTATCTTGGGTACTGGGTTTGCAATCCCCTGCACAATGGTCCAAAGATGTCCTGCTTCTCTTGTACTTTTTAACCACATTGGTGTCCAGAATGCAGCTGACTTCTACAATAAACCATATCATTCATTTCCTTGTGGCCCAACGCATTAATATTTGACCGGTTGTAAAGCGGCGAGCTAGCAGAAACGTTAGCACGCCGGGCGAAATGCTTAGCGCTATTTCGTCTGTCTTTACGTTCTGAGTTCAAATTCCGCCGGGGTCGACTTGGCATTTCATCCTTTCGGGGTCGATAAATTAAGTACCAGTTACGCACTGGGGTCGATATAATCGACTTAATCCCTTTGTCTGTCCTTGTTTGTCCCCTCTATGTTTAGCCCCTTGTGGGCAATAAAGAAATAAGAAACGTTAGCACGACGGGCGAAATGCTTAGCGCTATTTCGTCTGTCTTTACGTTTTAAGTTCAAATTTGCCTTTCATCCTTTCGGGGGTCGATAAATTAAGTACCAGTTGCGTACTGGGTTGATGTAATCGACAGGCCCCGCTCCCCCAAAATTTCGGGTTTCTTGCCTAGAGTAGAAAAGAATATTTGGCCGGTTGATAGTTATTTTATTTTTCAAGTTCCACCAATAATCTTTTGACCCATCGGTCTCAACATAGTCAACATCGTCTGTAGAAATTTTAAATTTTTTATTTATTTTTTTCCTTTTAAAGACTGTTCTGGTCACTGCATCATGCCTCGTAGGACGATAGTACCCTGGAGTGGTTGATGCCTTCTACATTTATTGCCTGTCAATGTTTTCTGCTTTCATGGTGCAGGTACTTGCTGGGAATCTCTTGACTTTTAATTGCCTGGAGGTAGCAGCCTTCGAAGTGGGAGATCATGAAATTTTTCGTACCAAAGTATCCACGTAGTACATTCTCAGTAAACTGATCCATTTATTCTGTATGTTTGTTCATGTATGTATGTATGTATGTATGTATGTATGTATGTATGTATGTATGTTTGTTTGTTTTTATGTATGTATGTATGTATGTATGTATGTATGTATGTATGCATGTCTGTATGTGTGTATGTATGTATGTGTGTATGTATGTATCTATGTATGTATGTATCAGAGGCGAGTCTAGGTCATCAGCGTCACTCGGGCTCATCACAGATTTCGCCCTAAATGGCTTATTTTTTATATCTAGTTCTACGTCTTACTCCATTTCTAAGTTAAGGGTAAAAATAAAGCGACCCTGTGAAACACAACTGATCTTTTACACACAGACGCACAGAATAACAGCAATAAAATAACGACAGCGGAGTCCACAATGAACATCAGCGATCTGACAGTCGCCTGTACTCTTAGCAAGAGATACCGGTTAGTCTTTTACACCTACCAGGCTCGTTCGTATTATCCCGAGCTGCTGGATAACTTTTCACTCTTTTAACAATATTGTAGAACGGAAACTTTTCATAGATAGGAATTTAAATTCTAATCTCTATAGAAATTTATTATTTTCAAGTAAACATTGAATTTGGATTATTTTAAATTTTAACGATTAATAGCTAACAACTCGAAATGTAACTTCTGAGCCCGAGTCAGGCCCGAGTCAGGCCCGAGTCAGGCCCGTGTGGACGATGTCGAGAGAGCGTCTGCCGCCAATGATGTGTTTTGAGACAGGGCACCTCTAAGACGACCGTCAGACGCTGAACGAAGAAGATAAAGCAACTGCGACCAGTCTGAAAAAAAGGAGCCCAAGTTATTGGTTGAAATTACATACTTGAAGTCAGTGTCGGCACACGCACGCACGCACGCACGCACGCACGCACGCACGCACGCACGCACGCACGCAC
>NC_068988.1:7174326-7176463 GCF_001194135.2 Octopus bimaculoides
ACACACACACACACACACACACACACACACACACACACACACACACAGATTTCTTATACGAAGTGTCCTTATTTACAGTTTAAATCAGGCGCGTATATTTTTAAAATAGTCATGCTGTATTTATGCTACGATAGTATATAAATGAGAAATGTCTTAGTATTATGACGTCATATTTACGTTATCTTTTTTTTATATCACAGAAGAACTTCCGTTTCCTTCTGTAAAAGTTTTAAAATTAAACTTTCATTACAGTAAGGTGACAAGCGGTGTGTCGAACAAATGATAGGTTGTATCAAATAAGAACATCAACCATTGGCGTCAACTTCAGGACATCAAACACTTTCGATATTAACTTACGAACACAAAAATCAATATTTATTTCCGATCATCAATATTCATATTGACTTTCGATACTTGAGGAACCGATATCGATTTTCTAATATTGCTTTCGTGTCTCTACAAGTTTGATTTCTGTACATGCTATTTGGGTGATTTTAGTGGAGTCCATGCCATTGTAATTTTTGGGGTCAGTTTTTCGTTTATAATATGATACTTTCTCTTGTTCTTCCTACTGTCTGAGGCCCCGAACCCGCAACATAATGGGTGCAATCCTTTCTCCTCTTATGATGAAAGAAAGACAAAAAGAATTAGAGTCATTGGCTCTTGAAGATAAACCTCTGATACCGCCACCCGAAAATCAATCAGCAAAATCGAATACCCAGAATAAACCACCAATATTGACATTTAGTAATCAAACATTGATATCAATCCTCGGATATCACCCCTTGATGTCAAATCTAGAACATCAGGCTTCACTATCGATCTTTCAACATCAACCAATAATAGAAGCGTTTCAACAAATAAGACCACAAATGTTAGCGAACCTTCAAAATCATCCTTTGATAGAGACTTTCCATAATCAACCAGTCACATCCTACTTTGGATATGAAACCCTGAAATCGCCACGTGAAAAGTCAGCTTCTAATATCTACCGTTCATCATCAACCGCCGATATCGTAACATGAACATCGTCCATATCGATATTTTCAGTGTGGAAAGACGCACAAAAGACTTGAAACGCCAGGTATCAGCTGCAACCGAAAAAAATTAGTTAAGAAAAAAAAAATGGAAGATGAAGAATAAACGTGTCTCTAATTCGGGTTAGAATTTGTTGGTGAGAATTCTTAAAGACAAAATGGATCTCTATCCCATGGTCTGAAAAACACCTTGTCATTGCGAAATTCCAATCATAAAATTTGTATTTCATTTATGAAATGTACCCAAAGAATTACAATTGCATATAGGTGGTCCGACATTGCTCATAAAGAATGGATTTCGAAGTGATTTTGTGACTTGTTAACCGATATGCGTGGCTGTGTAATGAGAAGCATGCTTCCCAACCACGTGATTCCGGGTTCAGTCCCACTGCGTGGCACGTTGGGCAAGCATCTTCTACTATGACCTCGGGCCGACCATTAACTTGAGCGGATTTGATACACAGAAACTGAAAAGAAATCCAACGTGTGTGTGTGTGTGTGTGTGTTTCTTTATGTTTATCTTCCACCATCGCATGACAACCAGTGTTGGTTTGTTTACGCTTTGCCCTTTCATAGTGGTTCGGCAAAAAGCGACCAACAGAATAAGTACCAGGCTTAAACAAAAATAAATGGGGATTTATTTGTTCGACTAAAACCCTTGAAGGCGGTGCCCCAGCATGGTCACAGTTTCATGACTGATACTAGTAAAACAAAAGATATAAGAAAATCTTGCTCAAGGCGCATGCGTGACTGTGTTAAGAAGCTTGCTTCCCAACCACATGGTTCCGGGTTCAGTCCCACTGCGCGGCGCCTTGGGCAAGTGTCTTCTACTACAGCCTCGGGCTGCCCAAAGCCTTGTGAGTGGATTTGGTAGACGGAAACTGAATGAAGCCCGGCGTATATACGTATATATGTATATATGTGTGTGTGTCTTTGTGTCTGTGTTTGTCCCTCCGCCCCCCCGCTTGACAACCGAAGCATGGTCACAAGCATTCGGTCTGGGGATAATTACATTAAGGTTACACACGTTTGCGATGTACTCAGCCACTTAAACGTTAATTCAGGATCAGGTAATTCAGTTAATCAAACAAAAGAATCCA
>NC_068988.1:7177195-7180131 GCF_001194135.2 Octopus bimaculoides
CACTTGGAAATGTTATCATGTACATAGTTTTTTCTTCTGCCTAGATTAGAAAAGACTCTTTTTAAGGCGGAGACCTGGCAGAGTGGTTAGCACGCCGGGCGAAAAGGGTAGCGGTATTTCGTCTGTCTACGTTCTGAGTTCAAATTCCGCCGAGGTCGACTTTGCCTTTCATCCTTTCAGGGTCGATAAATTAAGTACCAGTTGCATACTGGCGTCGATCTAATCAACTGGACCCTCCCCCAAAATTTTCGGGCCTTGTGCCTCGAGTACAAAAGAATATTCGCGTTGGCTGGAGATAGGGACACTGTCCATAATCCTTGCAGCATCTCTAATTTCTTCTCCATGTATGGATGCAAGAAGCGAGATGGTTCCAATCACGATGCTCTTAGTCACATGTCTGTCCAATCGTGGCTGACCTGGGGCTAAACAGCATCAATAATCAACAACAAACAACGTGAGTGGACATCAATGATTGCCACCGCCTCCGCCTTCCACATCATCAGCATCAACACCACCATCATCATCATCACCATCATCATCATCGTCATCATCATCATCATCATCATCGTCAGTATCATCATCATCGCTACCATCACCACTACCACTACCAAGACTGCCACCAAAACCATACCACAATCATCACCGCATTGACCACGACCACTTCTACTACTTCAGCTACTACTACCACCCAACACTACTACTTCTACTCCAACTCCTACCGCTATTACAAAAACTAGCTCCACTATAACCGCCACTACCACCACCACCACCACTACTACCACTACCATCACCGCCACCACCACCAGTAAAGAATTAAGAATAGTGGCGTCAGTAAAAGAAACAGCAGGAGCAGCAACATCAACAGCGGAAGTAGGCAGAGTTAACCGGACGCATTCACCATCACGACAGCAGCAAAAATATGTCGTCGGGCCGAGGAAATATCAAATGTAACCGCTTGACCTGCTCAAACAGATATGAAATTAAGTTTAGGAAGTATCCACCATCTTTAAAATAGATATGAAGTGTGTGTGTGTGTGTGTGTGTGTTGTGTGTGTGTGTGTGTGTGTGTGTGTGTGTGTGTGTGTGTGTGTGTGTGTGTGTGTGTGTGAGGGAGAGAGAGAGAGAGAGAGAGAGATTTGTCAAGTCCTGAATGTGTTGGTTGAGGTAGAATAATTACATTAAATGAGGATAAGATGGCCAGAATTAAAATTCCAATTCAACAAATTTTTGTGGGCCATATGGCGCTGTTTTATCTTGCGGGCAAACGGTGCAGATAAGCCCCTTTATTGAACCAGTATATTCAATATTGAACACATATGTGACCGGGTCCCACAAATGCCACATGTGCACATGTTATTTCCACTGAAACTACGAACATGATGAGAGCCGGCTCAATCAACCTCGGCTGAATGCTGCTACATTAGTAGTAAAGATTGTTTGCCAACATAACATGGCAGTCCTGGTTTAGGAGGAATGTTGCTCCAATTTAGCCCCAGGATACATCGTCTCCATCTGGAGAACTACGTTAATGACACATGTGTCTGTGGAGTGCTCAGCCACTTGCCCGTTAATTTCACGAGCAGGCTGTTCCGTTGATCGGGTCAACTGGAACCCTCATCGTCGTAACCGACGGAGTGCTACGACGACCAATTCAACCACAGCTCGGTACTAAACCAACAGACTTAAGATTTCAACTGCGATCATGTGATCATGTGACCTTCTTCTTTCTATCTGTCTTTTTTATTTTTTTAATCAACTGTTCAAATATCTAGTACATCTTTATTTAAAAACAGTTCAGAATGACTAGTTAGAGATTTGCTTGATATTTCTAGCATGTTTACCGACCACACAGAGCCATCCTTATTATAGACTCATAAATTATATTGTCATTAATGACATATCGTTAATCGTGGCTTAAAATATTATTCATTTAATTACATTAACTATCATTTATGGTGCAATTAATTTATTTCATTAATGTGTAGGCACTGCAAGTACGGGTGACTGTAACCACAGGATCCTGATTTCGACCCTTCTGCGCAGCATTTTGGGCAAACGGCATTTTTTTTCGCTGAGAATCGACCCATACCTCACGAGTGAAACTGAGTAGACGGAAACTAAAATGAAGCCCGTCAGGTCGATTGTACTTATAATTCAAAAGGTACAGCCTTGGCACAAGTGTCTAATTCAAAAGGTACAGCCTTGGCACAAGTGTCTAAGGAATATTCAGCCATATACACGTTAAAGCAATGAACAGGAAATCCAGTTTATCAAGCAATTGAAACCTCGTCGTCGAAATAGAGATTCACTTCATAGGCACAATCGTTAGAGCAGTGGTTCTCAACCGAATTTTACCGTATGGACCCCTCCTTCTCATTACATTTTGAGTCTGGTGAATCCCAACAAGTGGCTTAGTAGTATTGTGGCCCCACCCCGGACAAATTGAGGCCTATAGTATTTACTTGTTGACGGTAAACCACATCATGCATAGATCAGAATTGGACCCCTAAAACTGTGAGGCCCTAGGCAACTTCCTAGTGTGCCCATATTTTCAGATGGCACAGGTGGACCCTCATAACCATTCGATATTTAAAAAATTAGAAAGCGGCGAGCTGGCAGAAGCTTTAACGGTATTTCGTCTGTCTTTACGTTCTGAGTTCAAATTCTACCAAGGTCGACTTTGTCGTTCATCCTTTCGTGGTCGATAAATTAAGTACCAGTTGCGATCGATGTAATCGACTGGTCCCCTCCTGCGCCTATATATATAGGCGCAGGAGTGGCTGTGTGGTAACAAGCTTTCTTCCCAGCCACATGGTTCCAGGTTCAGTCCCACTGTGTTTCACCTTGGGCATGTGCCTTCTATTACAGCTTCGGGCCAATCAATGCCTTGTGAAAGGATTTGGTAAGCGGAATCTGAAAGAAGCCCTTCGTATATA
>NC_068988.1:7185158-7185519 GCF_001194135.2 Octopus bimaculoides
ATATATATATATATATATATATATATATATATATATATATATATATACATACACATATATATAATATTCATACATACATGCATGCATAAGTAAACTGCACCAATGGAACTCTAATGTAATGTAAGAGACATAATGTGTGTTATATATCTTACGATGATGGGAGAGAGGAAATTGCGCGTGAACATTCTGAAGACTGGTAAGCTAAAGATACGTTCGTATGTAATTTGGTTGTTAAGTGTGTCTGTGTGCTTATTTGTGTGTGTATGTGTGTGCGTAAATATATTCACACTCACATATACACACGCACATTATATACATATATATATATATATATATATATATATATATATATATACACACA
>NC_068988.1:7185908-7188264 GCF_001194135.2 Octopus bimaculoides
TATGTATGTATGTATGTATGTATGTATGTATGTATGTATATATATATATATGTATGTATGTATGTATATATATATATGTATGTATGTATATATGTGTATTTATAATATGTATACGTGTATGTATGTATGTATGTATACATATATACATACGTATGCATGTATACATGTATGTATATTCCAATTAAGACACACGTGTTAGGAGTAATGCATTTCGATATGTCTAGTCTGAGGCATATATTATATAGATATATGTGTGTGTGTGTGCGTGTGTGTGCGCGCGCGCAGAAGAGTCCGATAGATAGTTACATAGATGGAAACATATATATTTATTATAGCCATGGGAAAACGAGTGCCGAGTAGATTCCACCAAAACGTAATTAGTTATGATTTGTAACACATATACAAGACACGCATACACACACACACACATACATACACACACATACATACGTGTGTATGTGTTTGAAAATAATGCACACGTGTCGCTTCTTTTTAATGAATATCATACGATAGAATTTAGTCATTACTCTATATTGTATTTCTATTTGTTCTGCAATGCCTTCGCGAGAGAGAGAAATGTGGCTTCCATGTTCCGTATTTGAAAGGCCTTCGTTTTTGTTGGATTGAAAGTGATGTTCTTACTATTGAAGTAGAGACCAGACCCGAAAGGTTACAGTTGTATGGATTCGTCTAAAGGCGCACAACGATCATGAAGTGATATTGAACCGAATGACGCTTTAATTCCATGCTCTAAGATCATGATTGGTCCCACCCATAGGAAGCCTCTCATGTGCCGTCTACAAAATTTCATGCACACACTCACACACTGGCCCTCCGTCGGTTACGATGATGAGCGGTCCAGTTGACCTGATCAACGGACCAGCTTACTCGTCGTGAGACTAACGTACCAGTGGCTGAACACTCCACAAACACGTGTACCCTTCACGTAGTTCTCGGGGAGATTGCAGTGATGCAGAATGAGACGAGGTTAGCCCTTTGAAGTTCAGGTACAACTCATTTTTGCTAGCTGAGTGGACGGGAGCTACGTGACATAAAGAGACTTGCTCAAAGGTATAGTGCTTCTCCGTTATGTGCTTGTGTGTGTGTATGTGTGTGTGTGTGTGTGTGTGTGTGTGTGTGTGTGTTTTATAAGTATACAGAGAAAGAGAGAGAGAGAGAGAGAGAGAGAGAGAGAGAGAGAGATGGTTTTATATTAAAAAACAACAAAGCATTAAGCAAAACACTCAATCAAAGAGCGCAAACCTCCGCCGAGGCAACATCAGCGGCCTTTCAACGATTAGCCAGGGATGATTTTTAAAATGAGAATATCTGAAATAAACTCGACTGCTCTCACAAACGAGAATATTAAAAATGAACCCGACCGCTCTCAAAAAATCCAGAAACCATGTCCGGTACCTGATTGATCCCAATGGTAATCATGGAATGTGAAGGTGCGTGTGCGGGTCATGTTTGTAATGCTGTGTGTGTGTCGACTGCAGTGGGAACGCGGACAGTTTTCTCTATGAAGGCCTTTTTTAGCCTCTCCACTGATATAGTGTCTTTACGATCATTAAGGTCTATAGTGAAAAATTTATCCGTTCGTGTTGGAAAACGGAAAGGATGTGCATACGGTGCTATTAACGGAATTTAACAACATCGTTGCGCACAAAAGTCATGAGTCCAAGAAGTAAAGCTTCTTTCAAGGCAGAGCTAGAAATTCAATTGTCAAGTAGGTAAGTGGCTTTAAACAGGAGTAATATATTCAAAATTGGTAAAACAAAGAATTGTCGAGAATAAATTAAATTTATTATTGTTACTGAATACGTTAATGTTATTTAATTTCTGAACGGTTTAGTTGCCGTTTGTTTACGTAGTTTGGTTTCTTTATCTATCAGTTTCTACAAAGATAGAGGCGTGAGTAAAAGTGAAAATAAAGAAACGAAAATAAAACTTTGGAAATAGCAACACTGCCATAACTTACGTAGAAACCACGAGCGTGCTTTCAAGGAAGATAATCAGAGAAAGACTTGAAAGTCAACGTAAGATCGTAATACTTCATGTAAATTAAATATAACAAATAATCCAGAATCTTTGTCCGGTACCGGATCGGTCCCAAAATCTTATCAGTTTGTGATAGTCATGAGGCCTAACATCTCTGAAAGTTTCACCGGAATCCATCCAGCGGTTCTTGAGATATCTTGTCCACGAACAAACAAACACGACTGAAAACAATAACTCCGCCTTCGCTAAGGCGGAGGTAATAAAGATTTCCGTACGAGACATTTACCTCCTAGTTTCGTCACACGGTCTGCATGCAAAATTCTCCCAGAAGGCATTGGTTCGCCCTTGGTATTGT
>NC_068988.1:7188800-7190037 GCF_001194135.2 Octopus bimaculoides
CCTTCATCCTTTCGCGGTCAATTAAATAAGTACCAGTTGTATACTGGTGTCGATGTAATCGACTTAATCCCTTTGTCTGTTCTTGTTTGTCCCCTCTATGTTTAGCTCCCTGTGGGGAAAAAAAGAAATAAGTACATAGGCGCAGGAGTGGCTGTGTGGTAAGTACCTTGCTTACCAAACACATGGTCCCGGGTTCAGTCCCACTGCGTGACACCTTGGGAAAGTGTCTTCTACTGTAGACTCGGGGCAATCAAAGCCTTGTGAGTGGATTTGGTAGACGGAAGCTGAAAGAAGCCCGTCGTATATATATATATATATATATATATATGTATATGTGTGTATATGTCTCTATGTCTGTGTTTGTCCCCACACACACACACACAACATCACTTGACAACCGATAGTGGTGTGTTTACGTCCCCGTAACTTAGCGGTTCGGCAAAAAAAACCGATAGAATAAGTACTAGGCTTACAAAGAATAAGTCCTGGGGTCGATTTGCTCGACTAAAGGCGGCGCTCCAGTATGGCCGCAGTCAAATGACTGAAACAAGTAAAAGAGAGTACAAGGGGTATTATCTGGTGCTCTAACGACACTGCCAACTTGACACTCGCAGAATGGTAAAAAAGATGCTTTGCGAAATCGTTATGAGAAACAGCAGAGTTCTTGGTTTAATGCATAACCCAATGACTTGTCATCTGGAAACTGATAGAATATTGAAATTGATCTGGCCGAGGTCTATTACCGGCTGTTTAATTAGTTGGTATGGTTGACTGGTTGCGTGAATACCGAATACGTTGTGATTGTTAGGGGTGGTGGTGGAGGGGTCTGTGACTAGTAATGGTGATGGTGACGGTTGTTACTATGATGGGGTAGGTGAGGGTGGTGCTCAAGCTGACGGTAGTGGTGGTGCTGGTAGTGGTGGTGCTGGCAATGGTGGTGACGGTTGTCGGTAATAATGGCTTGAAATATTGGCACAATGCCAGCAATTCCGGGGTAGAGGGTAAGTCATCGACTGGTACATATCTAATCGACCCCAAGAACAGCATTTGAAATCCGAACGAAAAAGACGGACGAAATGCTGCTTAGCATTTTGTCCGGCGCGCTAATGATTCTTTTCTACTCTCGGCACAAGGCCCGAAATTTTGTGGGGAGAGAAGACATTTCCCCAAGGCGCCACGCAGTGGGACTGATATATATATGTGTGTGTGTGTGTGTGTGTGTGTGTGTGTGTGTATG
>NC_068988.1:7191984-7192441 GCF_001194135.2 Octopus bimaculoides
CACCAGCACCACCACCACCACTACCACCACCATCATCACCACCAGCACCACAGCCACTACCACCATCATCATCATCACCAGCACCACCACCACCACCACAACCACCACCAAAAGCACCGACACCATTATTGGAAACGCCTACATCACTACTAGAGCTACTAGTAACATAATCACTGCTACCACAACTACTACAACTGCTATTACTAACAGCAGCACCACCACCACCAGCACCACCAATACTACTACTACTACTGCTGCTACTACGAGTGTATCATTATTAGCAATATGAAGTTTGTTGTTTATTTTGATTCCGTATAGGAGCCATTGTCGTCAAAGCTATTTCAAAAGCATACTGTATTGGCTTTGAGAAAAGATATATAACACATTGGTAAATGTAGTTCCCGGTACACTATGCTTAAATAAAATACATCATTATTTATGGTCTCTCTTATATATA
>NC_068988.1:7193971-7195116 GCF_001194135.2 Octopus bimaculoides
TGTGTGTGTGTGTGTGTGTGTGTGTGTGTGTGTGTTTAGAAATGTGATAAGTGGAAAAAATGAAAGGAAGAGACTGGAGGAATGTGAAGGGTAACTGGAAAACGGATAAAATGGTGAAGGTTGAAAGTACGATTGTTAGATACAAAGGACAATCGCTTCTTCCGGAAGAGAGCAAAACACAAAAAACTCACTGAACAGACGACAAATTACGCAGACGACATATTGTGTGGACCACACACGGAACATATAAAACACGAGACGCAGGACAACATAACATGTGACTAAATGGGAAGAACAGTTGTACAACTCATCAGACCATCAGATCACAGGACCAATCAGAGCAGCGGATTCAAGTGCTTTGTTCGTTTGTTAATTATTTAACGATATGTTGCGAGTGTTGTCTTATTTTCGGGTAATCGGACATTTTATTTTGTTGCTTAGTTCCATCGCAGCCATGATCCAGATGAGTCAGGCATGGCTGCATGGTAAGAAGTTAGCTTACGAATTACACGGCCCCAGGTTCAGTTCCATTGCCGTGCACCTTGGGGAAATGTTTTCTATTATAGCTCTCTATCGATTGTTCTGCGCCTTGGAGATATGTCCTCCACTGTAGCTTTCTATCGATTGCCCTGAACCTTGGAGATATGTGTTCTACTGTAGCCCTCTATCGATCAATGGTTTGTGAAACTGCGGGGAAGCCTGTAGTGTGCGTGGACATCTGATATGCTAGAAAGAGGTCATCAACGACCCAACCACAAAAGAAAAATCACAAAAATCACACCTAGTGGTCATCCCTTCTTATACGCATGTAATGTGCATATATATATATATAATTTTGCTTAAAAGAGTTCCAACACTGTCTGTTTTTTATGTTTTATTTATATTCCTGCAGAACTAATGTGGGGTATAGAATATGGAATATACAATATATAATATAATATACAATATATAATATAAAATAAAATAAAAATGGATGGCACCATGAAATAAAGTATTGAATGTAGATGAAATATTGAGTGTTCAATATAAAGGATCAAATATATAAATATATAAATATAAATATATATATATAAAGGCGACTCGAGTTTCAGGGCTATTTCCCTTCGTCATGGCCGGTATGACAATCTTTAACAGGTCATACCGGC
>NC_068988.1:7197532-7198500 GCF_001194135.2 Octopus bimaculoides
ATATATATATATATATATATATATATGTGTGTGTGTGTGTGTGTGTGTGTGTGTATGTATATATATACACATACACACACATATATATACAGACATGCACATATGAGTACAGGACGTCACCAACGGTGCAAACAACATGAAATATGTAAACAACGAGAAAAGAAATGGAAGACAGGACAAGGAAACACAGAGAAAGGAGCCTTAATTAGTTGTTGGCTGTCTATCTACTCCTCATTACGAGCATTCAATGACAATATGAGTCTTCGAAGACAGTTGCTCCCATAAATTCTAAAATTATGCTGTTCGCATACCCAGGTTTGCCTTCGTAATCCATGTCGCTTTCATATTTCCTCTTGTTTAAGTTTTGTGACGTCCTGTACCCATGTATGCATATATATCTATACATATATATGTAAATACATATATATATATATATATATATTTATTTATTTATGTGTTTCAGCCAAGTGGCTGCGGTCATGCTGGTGCACCATATATATATATATATATATATATATATATATATATATATGTGTGTGTGTATGTATGTATGTATGTATGTATGTGTATAAGCATTCATACATGTATATTTTAATTATATCATTATTAGATTGAACGCCACACATCCATTTCCAAGTAAGTTTATCTATCCAACTCTTTCTCTTCTCTCTCTCTCTGTATATATATATATGACCGCAAAATTATATAAATAGTAGCACGTGCATGTAAATATGTATGCACGTATATGTAAACATATACCTATATTTACACACACACACGCACTCTCTCTCTCTCATTCACGCATACACAGACAGAGACATACTCAAACAGACACATGCATACATATGCACTATTATTTATTTAGTTATTTAACATATCGCGTCGCATTTGTTTTTATTTATTTTATTAATTCATATCAATGCGTGTGTGTGCACGTGTGCGTATATATATATATGTGTGTGTGCTTG
>NC_068988.1:7198713-7199599 GCF_001194135.2 Octopus bimaculoides
GTTTGTCCCCCCAACATCGCTTGACAACCGATGCTGGTGTGTTTATGTCCCCGTAACTTAGCGGTTCGGCAAAAGAGACCGATAGAATAAGTACTAGGCTTCTAAAGAATAAGCCCTGGGGTCGATTTGCTCGACTAAAGGCGGTGCTCCAGCATGGCCGCAGTTAAAAGACTGAAACAAGTAAAAGAGTAAAAGAGTAAAAGAGTATATATATATATATACATATATATATGTATGTATTTATATATATATGTATGTATGTATGTATTTATATATATGTGTATGTATTATATATGTATACATATATGTCAAAATATATGATATACACATGTGTGTGTATAATATATTTAGATTATATATGCATGTATGAACATGTATATGTATGTGCGTGTTTGTGTTTGTCCCCCACCACCTCTTGACAATCGGTATTGGTGTGTTTACGTCCCCACATGCAGCGGTTCGTCGAAAGACACCGATAGAATAAGTATCAGAAAATTTACTGGGTTTGATTAGTACGATGAAACGATATGCAATGCGATGCCCCAGCATGGCCGTAACAAGTAAAAAAATTTACGATGAAAGATATATACAGAGAATGACGGAGAGAGAGAGAGAGATAGACAGACAGACAAATGTAGAATGAGAGAGAGAGTGACGTGGTGGGAGAGAGAGAGAGAAATGGAGAGAGACAGAACGAGACAAAAATAGAGGGAGGGGAAAGAAAGAGAGACAGACAGAAGAAAGAGAAAGTGAGAGATAGACAGAAAGAGAGAGCCAGACAGACAGAGATACAGAAAGAGAGAGAGAGAGAGCCAGACAGACAGAGACACAGAAAGAGAGACAGACAGAGAAACAGGGACAGAGAGGGAGAGAGAGAGAGAGAGAG
>NC_068988.1:7199609-7200155 GCF_001194135.2 Octopus bimaculoides
GACAGACAGACAGACAGACAGACAGACAGACAGACAGAAAG
Source organism: Octopus bimaculoides (assembly GCF_001194135.2). Taxonomy (NCBI): domain Eukaryota; kingdom Metazoa; phylum Mollusca; class Cephalopoda; order Octopoda; family Octopodidae; genus Octopus; species Octopus bimaculoides. The sequence continues at coordinate 7,199,651 of NC_068988.1, forward strand.
AAAGAGGCAGAGAGAGACATAGAAACAAGGACACAGAGAGACAGACAGAGAAAGAGAGACGAAGAGAGAGAGAGAGAAAGAGATACTGACAGACAGACAGAGAAACAGGCACACAGAGACACAGAGAGGCAGACAAAGAGACAGAGAGGAAGAGAGTAAGAACAGAGCGTGTCCGAGATCCGAGATGAATTTATGCAAATTCGCAGGTGCGCTAGTGTAAAATACCAGTATCAACAGGGCCTGAAAAAAAAAAGTAGGAAAGACTTCATACGATTCATCAGTAACAAGTCGTCGTGTCGGTATCTTTGAAAAAACAACAATAAACACACAAACATCCCCCCATAAAAACAAGCCCTTTCCCCCCTCCCTCTCCATCACTCTCTCTCTCTCTCTCTTTCGATCTCCCCCTCTCTCTCTCTCTCCCCGAAAAAGTCGTTTGATTGACATGCAGTCGCAGCTAGTCGGCGCCATCGGGACGCCGGGTAGATAGCAGTAGTGAACCTAC
>NC_068988.1:7200236-7201063 GCF_001194135.2 Octopus bimaculoides
GCTAGCTCGCTCCAGTCGTCGAGGGGGTTGGCCAACTCCAAACTCACCAATTAATCAAGTGTCAGGGTCTTATTTTATACGTCATGTGAAAAAAAAAATAAAAAAATAAAAAGAAATATATATATATATATATGTGTGTGTTTGTCTGACTGTGTGTGTATGTACCTATGTGTTGACGTGTGTCTATCCATATACGTACGTGGCCGTCTCTGTTCAAATGCTTATGGAAAATACTCTGGCTAACCCCTTTGCTTCTTCCCGTCTTTTCTCACAAACACATGCGGACCTCATCCCTCACACTCACCCTCTCCCTCCCTCTCTGTCACTGTCCCTCACTCACTCTCTCTTCCCCTCTCTGTTTGCCTTTCAGACGTTCTCCACTTCAGAGTGTCTCTAATTTAAGCTTCTCTCTCCCTCTGTCTCTCTCTGTCTCTCTGTCTGTCTCTCTTTCTCTACGTTCACATCTCACATTCTCTACGTTTCTGGCTTTCTTCATCTCTCACTGTCACACTCTCACACCGTATTTGTCACACACACGCACACACACTCACATACACACGCTCTCTCTTTCTCTCTCTCTGTTTAATTCTCCCATTTTACATCTCTCTCTCTCTCTCTCTCTCGCTCTCTCTCTTTCTCTCTGAATTCCTGTAGATAGATGTCCCTAACTCTTCGTTTTTACTTCCCTTCTTTCTCTATAATTTCATTCTCTCAATGTACACCTCTCTCTTTCTCTCATTCCCTCTCACTTTCGCTCCACCTCTCTCTCATTCTCACCCTCTCTTTCGCTCTCTCTCTCTCTCTCTCTCTCTCTCTCTCTCTCTCTC
>NC_068988.1:7201869-7202461 GCF_001194135.2 Octopus bimaculoides
ATATATATACATATATATATATATACATATATAAAACATAGGGTAAAAATCAGATATTAATTAATATCGATTTATTACCAGGAAGCTAGCATATTTAAAGAATCCGAGAGATTCAGAAAAAATATCTGAAATCTAAGTGGATTAAGGAATATTTTTATATATCGAAAGATGACCAGTAGGGTGGACATTTAATATGCTAGAAATAGCTCACATGTTGTGTCTACTAAGACCTAGTAGTTTTCAAAAAAAATTTTAGCGAAATACCAAACCGTAAGCGGGCAAGACATTGAAAATTACATATAATTAAAAAGTTATTCGTGGACCAAGATTTCGGAGTTAAAAATCTCTTACCGAGAAAATTTGCTCCATCTTTCAGCACGAACTGCTAGTGGCAATTCCCAGAATCTTATACAAGTTGTTCACCGCTAGAGGCGAACGTGTATATGGTTCTGTTAATTACAACGAACTGGTAAAAATCAAATGTCTCCGTTTTGGCGCGCTAATTCCAGAAATATGTCTGTAGAAAATAGTTACTGTGTAGCATATATCCAATTTGAGAACTGGGTTATGGTTAATTAAAACATAGGGTAAA
>NC_068988.1:7203420-7204591 GCF_001194135.2 Octopus bimaculoides
ATATATATATACAGACGCTGGAGATGTACTACAGTGTCAGCTGTTCACTACCAGTGAACTAAGATGACACCTCTTATTTTTCGCGCACCTTCCGGAGTATTCGAACGGTTCCAATCAGTGCTCTTTTCTGCAAGTGCTCCACCCTTATTGCGGCCCCTATTTGTTCCATGTACTTCTCGAGATTTTTACTCACTGTTCCTAGGGCTCCGACAATTATTGGTACTACTGCTACCTTTTTCATCGACCACAACTGCTTAACTTCCCAAGATAACCTGTCATATCTCTCGACTTTTCTTTCTTCCTTATCGCATACCTTATTATCAACTGGGCATGCTATATCTATGATCCAGCATGGTTTGCTTTCTTTCTCAATTAAGACTATGTCTGGCTTCCTATTCTCTATGTTATTATTATTATTATTACATTTATTATTATTATTGCTATTATTAATTGATATTAGCCCTTGTGGCCAATAAAACGAATCAATTATTATTATTATTATTATTATTATTATTGTTGTTGTTGTTGTTATCATTATTGTTATTAATATTGCATAATATACGTTAATATATAATGAGGAAAATTCACTTAATGGATGTGTGTCTGCTTAAACTTATGACTGTAAAATCTATTAACCTGTTTTTTTTTATATTACTCATTATGGTTACTATTATTATTATTATTATCATTACTATTATTATTATTATTATTGTTATTATTATTGTTATTATCATTTATATTTCACTTCTAATTTCTTACTTTCTTCCTTCATTTCTTTCCTTTATTTTAATATTTCTTTATCAGAAACAAAACAAACACTCCACTCGACTAAGCGACGAGACGGCGCAAACGGAAGTGCTTAAGCTTGGGAATTTCCTCTTCCGCTTTGACTCCACCTATATATAAAGCTGACGCTGGCCTCGAAATATTTTGGTACGAAAAATAAATGAATAAACAAACAAACAAATAACTACTTAATAGACTTCACAGTCATATACCTGTAACGCTCACTCATGCACGTACAAGCATGAATACGATAGAATAGAATATATTATAATGTGCGTGTGTGTGCGCGGGTGTGTGTGTGTGTGTGTGTGTGTTTGTGTGTTTGTGTGTGTGTGTGTGTGTTACGAGGGTGTACACACACCGGCATCGGTTGTCAAGCGATCTT
>NC_068988.1:7205044-7209938 GCF_001194135.2 Octopus bimaculoides
ATATATATATATATATATATATATATATATGCCTATATATATATATAACATTGCTTGTTTTCACCTTTTCGATATATATATATATATATATATATATAGGCATTCAGCTATGAGTCCACAATTACATCGTATAGCAGAAACAGCTGTACGCCAATGAAGGTCATAACATAATCGGTTTTGCTTTGCCATCTCATTTCTTATATATATATATATATATGCATGTATGTATGTATGTATGTATGTCAGTGGTGATTCTGGCAATCGGGCTGTTTGGGCGTAGCCCGAGTATAAATCTAGTAAAGCGAACGTGTATTTGCAAGCTGATTTAATTTCTGTTTTCTCGAAACAATAAATTTCTACAATATTGTTAAAGAAACGAAAAGTTATCCAGCATTTTAAGCTAATACGAACGAGCCTGGTAGGTGTAAAAGACTAACCGGTATCTCTTGCCAAGAGTACAGGCGACAGTCAGATCGCTGATGTTCGTTGTGGACTCCGCTGTCGTTATTTTATTGCTGTTATTCTGTGCGTCTGTGTGTAAAAGATCAGTTGTGTTTCACAGGGTCGCTTTATTTTTACCCTTAACTTAGAAATGGAGTAAGACGTAGAACTAGATATAAAAAAATAAGTAATTTAGGGCTAGAAATAAAGCGGAAAAACGTGAAATTCTTCGAGCAGGTATGTCTTATGCGAAATCTGTGATGAGCCCGAGTGACGCTGATGACCTGGAGTCGCCTATATATATATATATATATATATATATATATATATATATATATATATATTTACATACATACATATGTGTGTGGACACGATGGGATGTTTCGTCTATCAAATCCGCTTTGAAGGCTTTAATCGGACACAAGGCTATAGTAGAAGTCACCATCCCAAGAGGCCACACAGTGGGACTGAAACCAGAAGCATGTGGTTGGAAAGCACACTTCCTACCACAGAGCCCACGCCTGTGCATTACTGAGATTACCACAGTAACCCACTCTTGAAAGAGGCGCTGGTCAGTCGCAGGGTTAACTTCCCGGCTAGTGCTAGATCTCATCGACAGCTGATTGGAGTGGGGTAACATGTAATGAAGTGGTTTGGTCATGGAAACAACGTACTGTTCTTTGCGGAAACCGAACGTACGATCGTGAGAGCAGCACTCTAACCGCAATATCATGCCTTCATATTAAAGATTCTATAAAAAAAAAAGAATGACTCATTGGAATATTATCGGGAAAGAATGGAGGGATGGCCGGAATCATAATTGTTTTCCTTCCTTCGTCGAGTACCCATTGTAAAGCATCAAGAAAAAAATCCGTCCCAAATAATGATATAAAATAATAAAATTTAAAAAAACGAGTATCCGCATTGCGTATCATCACTTTTCCGTTTCTTGGAACTGAAAATATATTTAAAGAGGACATAATTGTGAGATTGTGGAGGCGCAATATCCCAGGGGTTAGGGCAGTGGACTCGCAGGCATAGGATCGCTGTTTCGATTCCCAGACCAGGCGTTGTGATTGTTTATTGAGCGAAAACACCTAAAAGCCCCACGAGGCTCCGGCAGGGGATACTCTTTCACCACAACTTTCTCTCACTCTTATTTCCTGTTTCTGTTGTGCCTGTAATTCAAAGGGGCCAGCCTTGTCACAGTGTCACGCTGAATGTCCCCGAGAACTACGTTAAGGGTACACGTGTCTGTGGAGTGCTCAGCCACTTGCACGTTAATTTCACGAGTAGGCTGTTCCGTTGATCGGATCAACTGGAACCCTCGACGTCGTAAGCGATGGAGTGCCAAAAAATTGTGAGATTAGGCAGCTAGCTTTGCAGCCGCCTGGTCCTGCGTTCAGTCCCATTGCGCGGCACCTTGTCTAACTGACTTCTAACAATAACTCCGGGCCGATTATATCCTTGTGAGTGAATCTTGTAAACGGAAAGTGTGTGGAAAGCCATCATATATGTTTGTGTGTGTGAGTGTGTGTTTGTGTGTATGTGTGTGTGTGTGTGTGTGTGTGTGTCTGTCTGTCTTTTTCTCTGTGTATATGTCCTCACACATCACATGGCAAACAGTACTGGTTTGTTTGCGTCTCTGTACACTTAGCAGTTTGGCAGGAGAGCTGATACAATAAGTAACAGGCTGCAGTCCAATGACTGAAACAAGTGACAAACAAAAGATAAGTAATTTTGGCTGTTTTCAGAAAATGGAAAGAAAAGCATATAGTTATATTACGGGATGGTCATTATTATTTATTTATTTATATATTTGCCAAATGAACACACACACAGTATATACTCGTTGTTCACTTCAGCTTTATAACTGTTCTTATTTTAGCGTCCTTTGTCTGAAATTTCTTGTCACACATCCGGTGACCTCATCAGCAACTTTCCAGGCTTTAAAAAGTATGTACTTGGATCGATGATTTATTGGTCTAAATCCTTCAAACTGGTGCTCCAGCATGACCACATAATTTGGCTGGAGAAGCAAGCTTCTTACTCACTCCGTAGCCGAGCGGCCAAGACAGAGAAAAGACATTGGGTAGACAAACGTGACCAAATAAATAATGTATGTTATTGTCGCATGTAATTGTTTTGTACTGATTATAACGAAGCTACTCTAAAAATAACGCGACGAAAACTCGAATACAACAAAAAAGAAAAAGAGAGAAATAAATATATACACACCATAAATGAAACAAAGGCAAATAAAAACAATTAGATTGTTATGTAAAATTAAGTGTAATTATGTGACTAATAGCAGAATGAAATGAATGACATGACAATGGTCTCTACCAACAATCGTTGCATTTTTGCCAGTTACATACGCATTAGGCATTTATTTTCGATAAAATTCTTTCCTGCCAATAAACTAAATAATAGCGTAAAATTATGGTTATTTTTATTTGCCACCTGGGTGATGGATGAGAAGTACAATACAAGGATGAACATATAAGCAGAGGATTGGTTGTGTGATAAAAAGTTTGCTTCCCAACCAGATGGTTCTGGGTTCACTCTCACTGCGTGGCACCGTGGAAACTCGGGCAAGTGTCTTCTACTGTAGACTCGAGCAGATCAAAGCCTTGTGAATGGATTTGCTGGACGAAAGCTGAAAGAATCACGCTGAATATATATGTCCTATTTTTATTCTTACTGTATTTGTGTAACATTGTTCTGTTTTTTTATTCCGTCCTTGTTTTTGTATACATTCGCTGCTTTCTTCCAAGGAATCTAATGCTCTGAGCTTAGTTTTTCCTTGGGGCTGGCCAGATTGGAGCAATATCGAGAATAACCAGCCGAAATTGCAAAGATAATCTGGATCTCGACTGAAGAGAGAAAACTCCGAATGACCTGTCCTTGTTTTTTTTTGTATCGTCTTTCTGGATGTTTTGTCCCTTTCTTGTATCACCTAACTGTCTGGATGTTTTGCGTTCTTGTCCCATTCTGTATTATATATACATACATTTCTGTGCGAATGGTTTGAATGGTTTTGTTATATGGTGCCGTATTTTACAACAGTGTAAATAATAATAATTGTATTTTTATATAAGCTTAAAGCTTATGGCGATCACCGTGCAATGACTAAGGAAAATAGTCTAATAACGGGGTATATAAGCCCTCCACAGAAAAAAGGAAGGCTTTCCTATCCGCATGGGACACGAACCCACATGCCTTTGTTAACGCAACTAAGTGTGTTACCGTTTGTGTGTGTGTGTGTGTGTTTGTGTGTGTGTGTGTGTGTGTGTGTAGGCCGTGGTGAATATATTGTCATCTAAATTATGCAAAAATGAAAATAACACAGACATCTCATTTTAACAGATATATTTACTAAAATTACATAAATATATCATGAAATACTAAAGAATAAATCTATTCAATAAAATCGCCATTGGCTTCAACAATGGCCTCCGGACGACATCTCCTGCAACTCTTCTGGACAGTCTCTTTGTTTAAGTTGGTGAATGCTGCCATAAACGTTGTCTTCAGTTCATCTTTGGTGTTACAAGGAGTTTTGTCGGTCTCTGGTTCAACTGCGCCCCACACATAATAACCAAGGAGGTTGCAGTCTGGGGAGTTAGGTGGCCAGAGGTCGCAGAAATTGTCTGACAGCCATGACTGGGTCCTCCTGTTTGTGTAGCATGGTGCAGAGTCCTGTTGCCAGACACAGGATCTTCCAGCAGCCACCCGTGGCGGAAATTGCGATCCGAACATAATGACGGAAGAAATGCTGCTAAGCATTTGAAATTTTGGCTCAAAGGCAACGATTTTTAAGGAGAAAGGGGGTTAGGCGATTACATCGGCTCCATTACTTGACCAGTACTTCATTTTATCTATCGTGAGAAAGGCCAAGTCGATCGGAGGGGGATTTGAACTCTTAGTGTAAATAACCAGAACCAAAGGTTGCAATGCATTTTTTCGACTGCCTCAGTTTTCTACCAACCTGACTAATCGCATTAACGATTCCGACTTTCGCACAAGGACAGGAAATGTGAGAATAGGAGGCTGATCGATATCTTCCACCCCCAGTAAGTGACTGGTACTTTATTTTACCGACCACAAGCAGAATGAAAGGCAACGCTGACTTCGACCGTATTTGAACTTGGAATATATTGTGAAGTAAAGGACAAATGAATTGTGTTACAGGCTCGGTCGGATTAAGACCCATTGAAGCGCTTAGGATTTTGGTGACCGTACATGTATATTTAATTCAAAATACAAACAATGATAAACACTAAAATAATACTTCTAGTTTTTCAAAATGAAACAAAGCTACAGGCGCAGGAGTGGCTGTGTGGTAAGTAGCTTGCTTACCAACCACATGGTCCCGGGTTCAGTCCCACTGCGTGGAACCTTGGGGAAGTGTCTTCTACTAAAGCCACGGGCCGACCAAAGCCTTGTGAGT
>NC_068988.1:7210808-7213673 GCF_001194135.2 Octopus bimaculoides
ATATATATATATATATATATATATATATATATATATATATTCTAACCAACAGCACAACACGACCATTCTTGACATCTGCGTATGTCTTAACTCAAACACCAGTTCTGTTTTTACAGGCTTCCTACAAGTCTCCCTCTCCCCACCCCCTCTCTCTCTCTTTCTCCTCTCACTGTATCTCTCTCTCTCTCTCTCTCTCTCTCTCTCTCTCTATCTATCTATCTATCTACCTGTCTATCTATTCATTCATCTATCTATCTAGCTCTCTTTCTGCCTCACTATACACACACACACACACACACACACACATATATATATATCCACTTGTATGCGAAAGTGTATGTGTAATATGCAATCATATGTGTGTGTGTGTATGTGTGTGTGTGTATGTGTGTGTGTACAAGCATAAATTTGTATGCATACACACACACGCACCTACCCATACACTCCCAGCACACACACACACAAATTTACATACGGCTATACATTACACACCCATACATATTAACTATCTACAAAAGCTGTGCCGCCCGCCCCCGACTCCTGTCCTGTGTCTATGCGTACGCGCATGCGTGTGTGAGTGCGTGTGCGTGTGTGTGTGTGTGTGTGTGTGTGTGTGTGTGTGTGTGTATCGGTAGCTAGCACTGGTGTTTTACTATCTTAACTGACAGAACACATCTGTTTCATTTCATAATTGATGTCAACTTGAAATCTTTTCTCTTTAATCACACCAATGTGTCCGAGTTTGTAACACCCTTATCCAACACTCGGCAAACAACCAATGCACACACGCACACACACACATGTATAAGTATATATATATACTTATACATACATACATACGCAAACACACACATATATCTACACACACACATATATATATATATATATATATATATATATATAGATATAGGCGGAGGAGTGGCTGTGTGGTAAACCGTTAATGAAATAAAGTAGCTTGCTTACCAACCACATGGTCCCGGGATCAGTCCCACTGCGTGACACATTGGGCAAGTGTCTTCTACTATAGCCTCGGACCGACCAAAGCCTTGTGAGTGGATTTGGTAGACGGAAACTGAAAGAAGCTCGTCGTATATATTTATGTGTGTGTGTGTGTTTGTCCCCCTACCCTGTTTGACAACTGATGTTGGTGTGTTTACGTCCCCGTAACTTAGCCGTTCGGCAAAAAGAGACCGATATGATAAGTAGTAGGCTTACAAAGAATAAGTCCTGGGGTGATTTGTTCGACTAAAAGCGGTGCACCAGCATGGTCGCCGTCAAATGACTAAAACAAATAAAATAATAAAAGAATATATATATAGGTTATGAGCGGTAGGGGTGTCAATGAGACCCAGAAGTTTCAGGTAATGCTGAGTAAGTGCTATGGATAGACTACAGTTAAGCTCCAGGTTCGGTGATTATATGAATAAGGGGTCCAACGTAGGTCTTATATCAGCGTGTGAACATAAGGATTTACTTTTCGTAATGTGATAAAAAAAAAACCAAGGCTGTAGATTTTAGAACATCTATTAATAGGTCTTACATCTGTTTCCAGGATATTTACTATATTCCGTCATCGGAGACGGTGTGAGATTTTGTCTGTCCTTTGATTGACAGCATATAGATCAAATTGGAGTTGAGTTCGGTCTTCTTCATTGAGAATTTTCTGGAGCTTAGACTCATCAGCGAATATTTTCACTTTGCTGTGTTTCATGACGCTGAAAAGGACGTTTATATAGACTATAAAGAGAAGCGGACCCAGGACAGTCTCCTGAGGGACACCACTGGTGACTTTTGTCGGGCTTGAGTGGATTCCACCGATCACAACATGTGTTCTCTTCTCCAGGAAATGCTCAATCCAGTGTAGTAGTTTTTCATAGATTCCACCATTTGACAATTTTGACAGTAGGCTTTAAGAATATCATCGATATGGTGTAAGAGATGTGTTAGACAGTCCCTACCGCAGCGAAGCCACGCTGGTTTGAATTTAGGAGATTGTGGCACTCTAGGAAACCAGCTATCCTTGATCTCACCATCCTTTCAAGCACTTTAATGACATGGGAGGTAAGTGAATTTGGGCGATTGTTGACTGTAGGGGATCTGATTCCCTGTTTGAAAACGGGATGACAGACTGGGAAAAGAGCTGTTTCGGTATATAACCTGAGTCCAAAGAATTTCTCCACAGGTTGGTTAGAGGAACTGCAAGTTGGTGTCTACATTCCTTCAGGAGACTATCAGGATCTGCAACAGAATAGTATTTCACCTCATTTATTGCTGCAATAACGTCTGAAGCAGTAAAGGTTATGTTCGAGATCACTAAAGACAGAGCAGTATTGTTTCTGCAGTACTTCTGCCATTTCTTTAGCATCATGCTGGAGAATGATGTTGTCATCGATCAGTGGACCAATGGGTGAGAAAGCGGTTCTATGCTTATCTGCATACGAGTAAAACACGTACATACATAGATACATTCATATATTTTTTTCTTTCGTTGGTTTCAATATGCCTTTAATACTTAATCCTTTCAAGATAAATTTTCTATTTCATCAATGTACGATTTTAAATGTAATTACAAACGATATTTTCTTAAATTCAATCGTATTTTATGCATTTCATTGATATTGTCTATTTACATATATTTGTGGATTTTGGAATTTTATTTCCATTTTATAGAGAATATATGTATTTATATAAGTTTTGGATGCGTATTTCAATGATGTTCTTTTAGACTTCGCCTGTGTTGCCTCCATAATAATATTATTTCGAATATGGCGCACAACGAGCACTACACTTTCCTTCTGTATTAATGTGAGTTATTGCTAATAACAAGCTCCTATTAAACTATATATTTGATATATATATATATAT
>NC_068988.1:7214689-7218976 GCF_001194135.2 Octopus bimaculoides
CACACACACACACACACATATATATATATATATATATACGACATATATATATATATATATACGACAGGATTCTTTCAGTTTCCCTTTACCAAATCTACTCGCAAGGCTTTGGTCGGCCCGAGGCTATGGTAGGAGACACTTGCCCATCATCATTATCATCATTATCATCGTCGTTGTCGTTAACATCATCATCATCATCATTATTATTGTTGTTATTTTCTTTTTATCACACGTTTTGTTGGAGCTTCTGGAGTCCTGTATACGTAGGGGGGGCTTACTACCTGCAGTCTACGGTACTATGTTATTCATTCCTTTCAGCTATCTAATACTTTCCTGATTATTTTTGCCGTGCCAAGGAGGCAAACCTTTTGTAACAGTTCTGCTGGGCACTCTATTCCAAATTCTTTTATATACTTCTGGATGCCTTCTGATACTGTTCCTATAGTTAGGCTATTTCGTACTTAAGAGGGTTGTATCTATCTATCTTTTCGTCTTCCTACTTGACTATTCGTGGGTCAAAGGGGCATGCAACATCAACTATATAGCATATGTGATGCACCTTGACCACCACCGCTAGGTCCGGTCTGTTATGTTCTAGCACTTTATCTGTTCGGATTCGGAAATCCCAGAGGATTTTGCTAGTCTCCGACTCCGCCACTTTCTGCGAAATGTACTCATACTACGTCATGCCTCTCTGTAAATCCCCACTTTTCGCACAGTTTCCGATGTAGTAGTTTCGCTACCTGGTCGCGTGGCCACAACTTGTAGTGGTTTTGGGCAATGGTTTCAACCGCTCTATTACAGATGCGGCACAGCGGAGACACTTGATCATTCCTCACGTTAACCCTCCAGTTCCTGGGCAGATTTTCGTCCTGCCCTACCAAATTTTATTATAATTACTTTGAATCTCTCCGCATGTAAAGATATATGACGGACAGTATATATCTCTACCCGTCTTCACACACAAGTCCTTTCTTTCTCTCTCTCTCTCTCTTTCTCTCTTTCTCCCCCCTCTCTCTCTCTCTCTCTCTTTCTGTATGCATATATGTATGTGCATGTATGTACGCATCAATATACACATACTCATGGATCCCTGTTATCTATTACGATATAAACGTATATATACAGACACACACTTACATACACACACACTCCAACGCACACACGAATACACACATACACACACACACATACACACTCACACACACATACACATACACACACATACACACTCACACACGCACATACACACACACATTCACGCACACACACACATACACACACACGTATACACGCACGCACACACACACACACACACACACACACACACACACACACACACACACACACACACACACACACACACTAATCGGCCTAAACGAATGAATAAGCACTCTGTGTTGAAACCATTCCTTTCTTCGTGATGTGGCTATTATTGCAAACACGTGTCCGTCGAATAAGAACCTTTTGTGCCGTTGGTCTTCTTGTTATTATTGCTGTCTGCTGCCCAGAGTCTGAGCGTCAGTGTGTGTGTGTATGTGTGTGCGTGTGTTTGTGTGCGGTGCAAGTGAGTGCGAGTGAGATTTTTTTTCTTTTTTCTTTTATCAGAGAGCATGTCTGTGTTTATTGGAATGTTGACGGAAGTCATCGGTTGGCGCTGATCTCATCATCTCATGAAACGGATAACTGCACCGACATTAAGTGTACAGCGAAGGTGGCGGTTGAAGATAGCTCAGTCAGGAATTATTATAATATCGTCGAAAGGCGGCGAGCTGGCAGAAATGTTAGCACCCCGGGAGAAATGCTTAGAGGTATTTCGTCTGCCACTGCGTTCTGAGTTCAAATTTCACCGGGGTCGACTTTACCTTTCATCTTTTCGAGATCGATAAATATAAGTACCAGTTGTACACCGGGGTCAATGTAATCGACTCATCCCCTTCCTCCAAATTTCAGGCCTTGTTCCTGTAGTAGAAAGGATTATTATAATATCGTCGAAAGGCGACGAGCTAGCAGAAACGTTAGCACAACGGGCGAAATGCTTAGCGCTATTTCGTCTGTCTTTACGTTCTGAGTTCAAATTCCACCGGGGTCGACTTTGCCTTTCATCCTTTCGGGGTCGATAAATTAAGTACCAGTTACGCACTGGGGTCGATATAACGGACTTAATCCCTTTGTCTGTCCTTGTTTGTCCCCTCTATGTTTAGCCCCTTGTGGGCAATAAAGAAATAAGAAACGTTAGCACGACGGGCGAAATGCTTAGCGCTATTTCGTCTGTCTTTACGTTCTGAGTTCAACTTCCGCCGAGGTCGACTTTGCCTTTCATCCTTTCGGGGTCAATAAATTAAGTACTGCATCAATAAATTAATTACTGCATACTGGAGTCGATCTTATCGGCTGTCCCCCACCCAAATTTCTGGCCCTGTGCCTAGATTATTTACATTATTTACATTTGACGGATATTTGTCCTCATCTTGTTTGTACGTGTATATGGGCGATCCGGAGAGGAGGAAAATCTCTCTCTCTGTCTATTTATTTATCTATCTATTTTTCTATATATCTCTCTATTTATTTATGTATCTATCTATCTATCTATCTATCTATCTATCTATCTATCTATCTATCTATCTATCTATATATGTGTGTGTGTGTGTATACATGTAATGCATATATACATGTAATGCATATATACATATATATATGGGTATAATTATATGGACACATGTTTACGGATGCTATATATACATGTGTATGTGTGTGTGAGTGAGTGTGTGTGTGTGTGTGTGTGTGTGTGTCTGTGTGTGTGTGTGTGTGTGTGTGTGTTGTGTGTGTGTGTGTGTGTGTGTCTTTGAGTGTATGTCTTTGTGTCTGTTTCCTCTCCCCACGCAACACTTACATACTGGTGCCTGTGTACTTAAGATCCTGTAACCTAGTGGTAAAAGTGTGTGGTACAATACGGCGGTGCCACAGTGAGGCCGCAGTCTAAAGGAGACCAAATGTGTACGTACGTCTCTATATGTATATATAAAAAAAAAGAAAACAAAAAATGGATAAAGAGCGTAACAGGCGACAAGAAAACATCCGAACAGTTAGACGATACAAAAAAGGACAGGAAAAAACAAGGACGAATCATTCGGAGCTTTCTATCGTCACTCGAGTTCCAGATCATCGTTGCAGTATCGGCCAGATACACTCGAGGCTGTTCCAATCTGGCCGGTCCGAAGAAAATCTAAGTTAAGAGCACTGTCCGATAGCGAAAATATATTCAATCCATAATTGTTAGTCCAACGAAGTATATATTTTGTTTCACCCACGGAGTTCCTGACGAGCTGCAGCGGAAACAAAATATATATGAAGCAACTGGCTGTATGGTAAGAAGCCTGCTTCCCAACCACACAGTTGCAGGTTCCGTCCACTGAGACACTACTAACCTTTCTATTAATACCACCCATATATCCCATACACCATTCACATTACAGATCTATATCTACCCTAATTGCAACAAATCCAGAACTACTTACCTCCCTTACACATAATCTTTTTACTCAGGGACTAGTAGACCCGACACCGTTCGGTAATCGGTGTGTATTCAAAGCAGTGATCAGTAATTTTACGAAACCGGTATGCTTTTGAATCTCTTTAACAATTCACGATAATGACATATTACTTTTATTCCTACCTCAGTTCATCTTATCGTATGTATCTATTGTTACAATTTCATAAAAAGCCTTTACATTTTTTGATCTCCAATGTGCATTTTTGCTTATTTTTCTTCTTACATTCCCCTTACATTTCCACGTGTAGTTTCTATTTTCTTTTTGCAACATATTTCTATTATATATATATATACGTATGTGTATGTGTGTGTGTGTATGTATGTATGTATTATGTGTGTGTGTGTGTGTGTGTGTGTGCGTGTGTGTGTGTGTGTGTGTGTACGTTTGTGTGTCTGTGTTTGTCCCCCAACATTGCTTGTCAAACGATGCTGGTGTGTTTACGTCCCCGTAACTTAGCAGTTCCGCAAAAGGGACCGATAGAATAAGTACTAAACTTACAAAGAAAAAGTCCTGGGGTCAGTTTGCTGGACGTGAGGCGGTGCTCAAGTATGGCCGCAGTCATATGACTGAAACAACTAAAAGAATATATATATAGTCACAAAAAATATATGCATGTATATATATATACGCACACATATATATACACACATATATACATGCATAGACATATATATGTGTATATATACATACATATATATATATATATATATATATATATATATATATATATATA
>NC_068988.1:7219911-7220372 GCF_001194135.2 Octopus bimaculoides
CACACACACACACACACACACACACACACACACACACAAACACACACACATTCGCACATACCCAAACACGCAAACAGACAGGCTGACGCACGCATACGCACCTGTTCTCTCACATTATATGATATAACACGTCATGTGTTTAATAAGGAGGGGTAAAAGGAAGAGGAGGAAGTTGGAAGGCAGTTGTCCTGTTGATTATTCTTAGGCTCACCACAAACATATCATTATCTTTTCGGTGCATATTGCGTTGTTTTTCGAACGCTCTCCCTCTCTCTTTCTCTCTCTCTCACTCTCTCTCTCTCTCTCTCTCTCTCTCTCTCTCTCTTGAGATATTTTTCCGTCGGTCGGTTTTTAAAGACGTCAGAACACTTGTGTCTACACGAGTGTGCATGTGTGTGTTTGTGTGTGTGTCTGTGTGTGTGTGTGTTTCTCAGTGCGGGAGTTAGAGACTGAAAGGTAAA
>NC_068988.1:7221118-7222109 GCF_001194135.2 Octopus bimaculoides
AAATAAACTTTGGATGAATTAACTAGGGAAGACTTTTTATTGAAGATCTCAGAGATTTCCGACTGAAACTTGAATTTAGCATGCAGAGAGTTACTAAAAAACGACATGACTTGACACAGCATCAACCGCAACACAACCGAAGAAGAGGACGAAAACTATAGCTCGGCAGCTAAACAGATTCTTTCTAGCTGTAGTTATAGAAGAAACCGTAATTACAAAACCCATTTTCCATGGAGTTATGAATGCAACGCGCTGCCTAAATACCAATCTTGAGAAATTAGGATTCTCAAAACCAGAAAGGAGAAAGTTGATTCGAAAACTACAAATCCAAGAAATCCACTGGAACTGTAAAAGTCTGTAAACCTTTCCGTCAGTTTATCATTTGAATATATATGAGCATGTCTAGATATGCAAGTGTATGTATGAGAATATTTTCATAAAACAAAACATACAAATCTGCACGTATGCATACATACACAGAAGCCATAGCCACTCATAATAAAAGGAATACTGGTGGAATGTACCAGTGAAGACCTCAATAAGATGTAACCGCAACAGACCTGATATAATGATTTGGGATAGAGAAGAGAAACAGTGCACAGTTGTGGAAATTAGCTGCCCAGCGGATGTTAACATAAAGCTGAAGATCAATGAAAAAGAGAACATCTATGATGAACTATTGAGAAAGTTGTTGTTACTCTATCCAGATTACAAGTTCAGGTTTATACCTGTAATTATTGGGGCCCTGGGATATGTAACACACTGCCTAATTACCAATCTTGAGAAATTAGGCTTCTCAAAACTAGAAAGGAGAAAGCCAATTCGAAGACTACAGATCCAATCCATCATCGGAACCCCACAGACACAATAATATATATATATATCGGCTTTTGAATGTTGTTTTCACTGTCCATTTTTTCCTGTCTTGGTTTGTGTTTGCCACCTTGGAATCCTCTGTGTAGTGGGTTGATCCACTACTCAGGAAGAGACT
>NC_068988.1:7226789-7229749 GCF_001194135.2 Octopus bimaculoides
ACTCTTAAAAATAAAACTAATGCTGAATCAACCTGGCACAATATGTGACAAAGCTCAACCTTTCAGACTTCCAAGCATGACCCACTCGTCAAGTTACGGGGTTGTCCCCGTCAACCCGAGATCTTATAGGGAGAGATATATGCTTAAGATTCACAGTGTGAGATCGAACACGGGTTCTCACGATTGCGAACTGAAGGTTTTTATCTATATCAAGTACTGGGGAATGGTATTCTTGATAAAATTCAACCTTACGATGCGTTGTAATGTCCATGTTTTTTCCCATTGAAATTTACCGTGAATTCAGACGGTTGTTGTTGGTTAATCACAGTTTCGCCCTTAATCGGACAGATCTATGGTTAATAGGGTTCCAAACATGACCATCCTGCTTTTGACCCTACTTAGTAGTCTAGTGGTAAGTAGCCCCACCTATCACACAGAAGATTCAGGATCGATTCCTCGCCAGAAATCGAAATTGTCTTTAAATAGTGGTACTCCATCCATGAAGGGCATCTGGAGATCTTAGTGTTGGCAGATGCATAGCTCGCCACTGTTCGGAAAGGATCGATGGGCCACGCTTTCGCGGTCCGTATTCGTATTGAAAATCGAGATCGAGCGAACTTTTACGCTTTTGCTCGACGTGTGGTTTCCGTTCACGTTGAGCTCGTCTTGGGACATCTTCGTTCAGACGGTTGTTGTTGGTTAGCCACAGTTCAGACCTCAATCGGACAGATCTATGGTCAAAAGGATTCCAAATATGACCAACCTGTTTTTCACCCTCCTTAGAAGTATAGTGGTGAATATCCCCACCAGTCACGCAGGAGATCTAGGTTCGATTCCTCGCCAGAGAGCGAAATTGTCTTTAAATAGTGGTTCCCTATTAACTGTCAAATTATCATGAGGGACATCTGAGGATCTTAGACAGCATTTTTTGACGAACGTAAAGAGAAATAGCGAGGATGACCACAGCCTGTGGGCTGGGACGCATAAAGGAATGAAAGAATCTTAACTGCATTATCCAATGTGATTCGTTTGTGGTTTGAGAGAGATTTGGATACTATTTCTACCAAAACAAAAGATCGCTCGTGACTCCAGCATGAGAGGTTCGTGGGAAAATAATGTCCTTAGTGCTGTCAAAACACTAAGATCTCCAGATGTCCTTCATGATAAGTTAACAGATAATGATTCGGATGTACGTCATATCCTTCTTCTGTGACCAGCACTATTATGTTCGTGTGGCCAAACACTTATCGTTTACATTGCTTAGTTCAAGTAGCCGTAAATAGGATCTACATACGAAAAACAGGTCGACGTTCTAAGAAAACAGACTGCGAATACACCAGAGAAAATCCAACACAAATCCAATGAAAACCCACCGTAAACTCACTACAAGAAAGCATAGTAAAAATAAATCCACTGTAAGTCCACTGTAAAGCTACTGTGAAACAACTGTAAGTCTACTGTAAGTCCACTTTTGATCTACTGTAAAGCCATTGTAAATCCACTGCAAATCTACTGTAAAAACGATGTGAGTCTACTGGAAATCTACTTGGCTCATCTGGATAGTTCACTTCATACTTATGTCTTTTGTATCAACAAAAAGGAAACCAAAAAAAAACAACAAAAAAAAATCAATGTCAACACAATGTCCAACGCTAGGGAGTGTAATATTAAAAAGAAATTGCTTCACCACACATTGCCATGAAAACCGAAAAGGAACCGATAGCATAGTTTTGGGTTTTATGGCGGCCTGTGAGCGAGAAAATAATACTCACTGGGAATTATGAATAAGGTGTTTGTTTCAAAATTATGAATTAGATAGAAGTTGAATGAAACTGCGATGTGAAACCTTCGGTATAGAAATGTCTCGGACTTTAGAAATAGTACAACATAAGTATTGTGAATAGAATTTAACAACCGAGAACTGCGTGGATGCCTGCCGCGTGCACACACTCACAAACACACACACACAAACACACACACATACATACATACTTACATGCATACATACATACATACATACATACATATATATATATGTGTATGTATGAATTATGTAATCTAATATTAGATTAACAAAAATATCAGAGTGAGCCGAGTGTTTCCATTATTGGTGTTTACCAAAAATCGATAAGTGAACCAAACCCTTGGCACTTCTGCTGATTAAACAAATATATATGTGTGTATATATATATATATATATACACACACACAATCACACACTTTTTTCAGCCCTATTTTTCACCTTATACAGACAAACACACACACACACACATACATATACACATAAACACACATACAGACGCACACACGCACACATATACACATGCATGCATACACACATACATACACACACAGACATGCATAGTCAACTGATGAGATTCCAGAGATGCTTAATATAGCAAATTCTTAATAGCGCTCAAATGATTTGAACATACACCCCGGAATCTTTCCCGCGACCAAAGTCCGCGGGGTAAAGGGTGGATATAAGAGAGATCCAGATGAACAGATATGGACATATCTATCTCTCCTCCCTGAAGACGGAAGCCGGATCTACCTAATCCTTTCTACTAAAAGCACAAGGCCTGAAATTTTGGGTAAGAGGACTAGTCGATTACATCGACTCCAGTGTTTCACTGGAATGTAATTTATCGACCCCCAAAAGGATGAAAAGTAAAGTCGACCTGGTGGAATTAGAACTCAGACCGTTAGAAACCGGATTTACCTAATGTTTATATAATTCCACTATTCATTACATACCCTTGACGTTTTGCAAACTACTTCTACCAGTATTATGAAATAATCCCGAGCCTCTAGAAACAGCTGCTGAACATTCTCCCTTAATTTTTTGAGTCTTTGTATTCTGTATAAGTTTGCTCGGTTAATAAATAAATGCCAATATATTTATACGTGGATATTCATCGTCTGAATATTTTCAGGCTATCTTTTCTCTCTATTTTCAT
>NC_068988.1:7230387-7235008 GCF_001194135.2 Octopus bimaculoides
AATTAAGTACTAGTTGCATACTAGGGTCGATCTAATTTACTGCATCCCCCACCGTCTCAAAATTTCGGACCTTGTACCTAGAGTAGAAAAGAATTTGTTTGTTTCTATGTATGCCGAGGCTTTTCCTTTTTTGTTTTTTTTTTGTCTACAAGGAAGAAGATAAATAAAACCAAAGAATTAGTGCTAGCTTCAAATTTTGTTACAAGGTAAGCCACTACAGGAGAGAGATTAAGCCGATCACATCGACCCCAGTACGTAACTGGTACTTATTTAATCGATCCCGAAAGGATGAGAGGCATAGTCAACCTCAGTGGAATTTGAACTCAGAACGTAAACACAGACGAATGAAATGCCGCTAACCATTTTGACCGGTGTACTCCAGCATGGCCGCAGTCAAATGACTGAAACAAATAAAAGAGCAAAAGAATAAAAGAATCGTTATTCTTTTATTCGAGCAGCGTATATTGAGGGAAAGTAATTTTCAATGCATTTACTGTCTATCGTATTTAGAACAACTCTGCATTTGGGCCCCGTGTGATTTTCGGAATATATTAAAAACAACAACAACAACAACAAATGCGTCTTAATGTCATCAAATATGGTTAGTAAATGGAAGAATGGAAACCCTTAATGATAATTTTACTCGATCTTGATTGAATTGGGGTTAAATAAATATAAAAAAACAATAACTAGAAGATACTTAACCTCCTGACCAAAGGATATTTGAAATAAAAAATAAATGCGCCGTTTTAAAGCCTAGCCAGGCTCATGGGCCCGGTTTCCCGGTTTCAATGGCGTATACGTTCCCAAGATGAACAGGACGCCAGTCCATTGCAGCGTTACTCATTTTTGGCAGAAGAGAGGACTGGAGCAACGAGAAATGAAGTGTTTTGCTCAAGAACACAACGCGTCGCCCGATGCAGGAATCGAAACCACAGTCTTACGATCATGGTGCTGACATCCTAACTACTAAGCCACACGCCTCCACAAAGGATATTTTACTGCATACAAATTATGAATGGAAGTCGATTCAAGAGCGATAGAAACCCTTGCACGTTTTCGACCTTTTAACATTTTTTCGGTCTTTTAACATTTTTTTTACCCTTTACTTATTTCAGTCATTAGAATCTTTTCTACTCTAGACACAAGGCCCGAAATTTATAGGGAGGGAGCCAGTCGATTAGATCGACCCCAGTGCATAACTGGTACTTAATTTATCGACCCCGAAAGGATGCAAGGCAAAATCGACCTCAGCGGAATTTGAACTCAGAACTTAAAGACAGACGAAATACCGCTAAGCATTTCACCCGGTGTGCTAAGGTTTCTTATTTAATTGACCCCGAAAGGATGAAAGGCATAGTCGACCTCAGCGGAATTTGAACTCAGAACGTAACGGCAGACGAAATACCACTCTCTCTCTCTCTCTCTCTCTCTCTCTCTCTCTATATATATATATATATATATATATAATCGGTCTTCGGTTCTCTGCACATAGGAAATGGAAAACGGGTTTGCCTCTGCTGGAGCACTTTTTGATCACAGTTCTGCCATTATCAAGGTCGACCTCCAGCTGAAAACAAAATCACTCACCAATAATGAGTGATGGAACATGAACGGGTGGAAGGCAAAATGGAAGCGGTGATTCTTGAACGCAAGAACGTTAAGGGATGTAACTAACGAAATTTTCTAAATCTTTTAAAAAAACACGCGAGATATCTTATCCCGAGCTCTACCGAATCACTTAACCGGATATAATGCTACAACAAAACAAGAATAACAGGACATGTCTACTAAGAGATATGACCATCCCCTCAGACAACAATGTTGTTATCTGAAAACACTGTCAAAAACAGGCTGCAAGCTGCTTAGATCTATTGGTATTAGCAGTGAAAGTCTTCTTTGAATTACGTCTTACGTGCTTAAATAAAGGTCACTCATTATCAAGTAGTTCTATATTCTTCCTATTAATATGGGTTGAGGGTGACTGGAATAGATTTCCTCAATACCGGCTTGACTTGAGGCTAAACAGAAACAACGAAAACATCAACAATAGCTTTGACAATTAGACAAAAGAACAAAAATGAAAATGAAAATAATCTTTTTATATTCATTTGATATGCTATGTAAAGCAACATACATCTTTTTCAAATGATACACTGATTCAAATTTCATGAGGTAAGATGACACGTACGTTCACAATACATTTAGTCCTTGAAACCTAAAACAAAAATGATAATAATGTGATGATAACAGTTTGATTACCTTTGATCATAGTTTGTTCTGAATCAAGGATGACCTAGTGATACACAACAAAATCAACAACAATGGAGGCAGTTTCAAACTTTAAAATGACCAACAAATGGTCTATACTAATTTTATACACATCCTTTCTAAATTATTTCCTAAACTATGGTAACATGGTTACTTAGACACTCGATTATTAAGAAAGGTTTTGGCTTGTGTTGATCCAGGCTGCGACAAAATTAACAACACCACCTAAAGAAATTTAACCATGTTTGAATATAGTCATACTTTGGTCACCAAAGGCCATTCTAGTAAAGATTTATTGCTTGCAGAGTATAAGTGGCTTATTTGGAATGTGTTCAAAACCCGTTTGAATGTTATGGGATCTTTTCTCCTATTTTTTATGGGGTAATGTTAAGGAGAGTAGGGTCATTTGAGGTGAAATAGTTGTCTTGGAGTTGTGATGTGACACGAGTTCGATTTTTGCAGATGACAGATGGCGGAATTTGAACTGAAAACATAAAAAACGGACGAAATACCGCCAAGCATTTGCCCGGTGTGCTAATGATTCTGCCAGCTCAACATTTTATATCAGTGAGGAAAAGGCTGCCCTTCATATGACGGATAACTTTGAAAGTATATTTTCGCAACAATGGACAATATAACCAAATATGTCACAAATTCAAATAAAACCGTTTCTTTTCTTTTTTTTTTTTTTTGCAATATACCAAGATTGTCGGATATTTCTAAAGTGTCCCAATGTTTCTTCAGGTCAGGTGGTATTGAACCTAATGCTCCGATGACAACAGGATCAATAATTTGACTCTCGCAGCTGCCACATATTGGTGACCTCAGTTTCCAAGTCTCCATATTTGTCAAACTTTGTCTTCCTTTAATGGCGTTGTGTCGATTTCTTGGAACCCCCACTTCAATTATTAGGGTCTCTTGCTTATCCCTCTTAAAGGCTACGATATTCGGCTTTATTATTATTATTATTATTATTATTATTATTATTATTATTATTATTATTATTATTATTATTATTATTATTATTATTATTATTATTATTATTATTATTATTATTATTATCATTATCATTACGGTGGTGAGCTGGCAGAATCGTTGGCACATGGGAAAAAATGCTTAACGGCATTTCGTCTGTGTTTACGTTCTGAGTTCAAATTCCGCCGAGGTTGACTTTGCCTTTCATCTTTTGGGGGTCGATTAAATAAGTAACAGTTACGTACTGGGCTCCATGTAACCGACCTACCCCTCCCCGCAAATTTGTGCCTATAAGAAAAAGTATTATTATTATTATATTATTATTATTATTATTATTATTATTAAACAAGAAGAAAGTACGTATTGGATACTGTAGTCTAAGATTAACTATGTCTGGAAAGAGATGGAGGTTGAGCTTTCGTTATGTTTGATTCGAGACAACAGCAAAACAACAACGGCAGAAGTAAACAAACTCTACATGCTCCACATACACACACACAAACAAGCTGACAAGCAGTTGAGTAAACAAACAAACATTCAAACCATTTGATCTCCTTACATCATATCTAGATATTTCTCATCAAACCAGAAAAACATCCCCACCTTCTCTCTCTCTCTTTCTCTCTCTCTCTTTCTCTCTCTCTCTTTCTCTCTCTCTCTTTCTCTGTTTCTAATGGCCACCATATTGTCTCCATCTAAGTATGAATTGTCGTCATAGGTCACTCTTGTTTAGACCGTATCAAGGTGTCATTAATAGCATTCAGCACATTACTTCCTCCACATAGGCAGATGTTTTTGCGCAAAAATGATTGAAGCTTTCGGCCAGGCCCATTAGTGTCTTTTTACTGATGGCTGGCTCTAAGTAGTCACGAACTCAAAATAGGATATGCATTTCTAGAATGTCCGGACTCATCTCTTCCTGTTGATATGTTACTGCATATCTGATCTGTTGTTGTGGTTATTCTTTAACTTCCGTTTATATATCCTTTGCAATACAGCCTTTAATGTTGTACTGTTTCCCTGTGATTGATCTAAAGCCCACATGTTCTGTGAGTCGTATCTCATCCTTGGATATTGTCCTTCATGTTTTGGACCTTGTGGCCAATAAAAGATCCTCATCATTATCATCATTGTTATCATTATATTAATAATTATTATTATTCAGTAGTTTTATTTTTATAACGTGCTTTCACTTCACTACCGAGCGCAGCTCTGTGTGCCTTGGATATGTGCTGCGGTTTGCTGTGATGCTCTTATGGTTACTGTATTGAAAGTGTTTTGCGTAGGATGTGAGCAGTGCGCAGTAGTGCAATTTTCTGTATGTTGTATATAGTTGTAAGTCCTGGTGTTCTTTTATGTAGTTTGTTATGTATAT
>NC_068988.1:7235303-7236869 GCF_001194135.2 Octopus bimaculoides
ACGTAATGTAAAAGGTATGTAATATGAGTACTCAGTTTGATTTATCACTACAATTTCGGCTTCAATTGCAGCTGAAATATGTGGTGTTGAGACTCGCTGACGAAGGTGGCTAGAAGTGGTTTCTCCTTGAGCGTATAGATACAGATTAAAATAGAAAATGAAAAGGCAAAACATTTGACATAAATCGAAAGAATTTTTTTTTATTTATATAGAGAATATAAACCGATAGAGTCTCTTACACCGCTTTTTAGAATAGGCAAGCATGTGTGTGAGAATATTGAGTAAGGACTCCATAAGCTAGGAATCTTTTGTAGTAGTAGCGGCAGCGGCGGTGGTGGTAGTGATGATGTTAGTGGTGGTAAAATTAGTCGTATGATCAGATAAATAATAAAGTTACAGGTGAGGTCCATTAACCATTTAAAATGTGACTGATGATAATCCATGGCAATGAATAGAAATGTCTAGTTCCATTTCTTTTTCTATTCTAGCTTATTTCTATAATCCTTACTCAATATCCTGATTCATATGCTTAGCTATTCTAGAAACAGCTGAAAGAGAACTTATCCGTTTATATTTCCTGTCTAAATTAGATGTTCTTTTCAACGATTGATAGCAAGAAATTCTGTTTTCTGCTGAGGAAAACGGTACCAAAATGTTTGTCATACTTCAAACAGCTTACAATGCCGCTGCCTTGAACAAAACACAAGTTTACGATTGGCTTTCATCCCTTAGAAATGGTCATATGTCGCTTGTGGACCAATCTCGTTCGGGACGACGGTCGACATCTCGAACGAATGAAAGCATCATGAAAATTCATGAACTGAGCATGGAGAACTCAACGAAAATTTTAGAAAATAAAAAAGGAATAAGTGGAAATTTTACCGGTGAATGTGTTAAATTACAAGGCATTAAAAGAGAATGACTCTCCCCAAACACAACAGTATATATATGTGTATATATATATATATATATATATATATATATATGTGTGTGTGTGTGTGTGTGTGTGTGTGTGTGTGTGTGTGTGTGTGTGTGTGTGTATGTATATATGTTCCATATATATATACGTATATATATTCGCATATATGCATGTGCACACACACACACACACACATACATGCACATGGTGGAAGATGGTGTGTGGCCTAGTAAGAACATTTCATAACCCCCTAACCGAAGTTGACTACACATCTAGGTTAGCGATTACATGCTCCCAAAGTATCGGGCCTGTGTGCTTCCCGGCGCACCCATCGCCGCGGGGCATTTTGTACGTCCGTGTACAATTCGGAAAGTCCAAAGGAGTTTCCTGTGCGTGACTTTTTTTAAGTGGATAAAACTTTTCCGACCTCTAAACCTACTTTTCATCGCAAAGAGATATAGGAACAAAGACTGTGCAATAATATATCCTAATAATATATATTCTCCGATTTGAAGCGACAAGTTTTAAATACAAACTAATGGCCGAAAAATAATGAGCCAACAAGAACAGCTTCCCTGTCTGTCATGGCCCGAATTTAATTAGTCTCTGAGCGTATTAAGATATGTTGCTGCTGAAGGGCCGTTGGC
>NC_068988.1:7239299-7239814 GCF_001194135.2 Octopus bimaculoides
ATCGAGAATGATCTGGAGTCAAACAACAAAATTTGAATAATTAATACTAATTGATAAAGCAACGACGAACATCATCATCCTCCTCCTCCTCCTCATCATCATCATCATCAACCACAACAACAAGAGCGGAAGCAACATGAACAAAAAACAAACCCAAACAACAAGAACAAAGCTGTTAGAAGAACCGAAAAACCCAATTTCGAAAGCAGTAGTGATGGTGGCGGTAAAGGTGGTGGGCAGTGGATGCAGTTATATCAGCAGCAGCAGTAGTAGTAGTAGAAGTAGTAGTAGTATTAGTAATCGTAGTAGTAGTGGTAGTAGTAGTAGTAGTAGTAGTAGTAGTAGTAGTAGTAGTAGTAGTAGTAGTAGTGGTAGTAGTAGTAGTAGTAGTAGTAGTAGTAGTAGTAGTAGTAGTAGAAGTAGTAGTAGTAGTAGTAGTAACTGCTGTCATTATCGTCGTCATGGTCGTTGTTGTAGTCAAGTTCGTCATCGTCGTCTTTGTCTTTTTTTTTTTT
>NC_068988.1:7240713-7241743 GCF_001194135.2 Octopus bimaculoides
ATATATATATATATATATATAAAAGCGCCCACTACACTCCCGGAGTAGTTGGCGTTAGGAAGGGCATCCAGCTGTAGAAACTGCCAAATCCGATTGGAGCCTGGTGTAGCCATCTGGTTTCACCAGTCCTCAGTCAAATCGTCCAACCCATGCTAGCATGGAAAGCGGACGTTAAAAGATGATGATGATGATGGCATTCATGGCATTGAAAGATGTGCACAGATATTTAGGCAGGAAAGTTGGTGGAAGTTCATTTTTCATGGGTCCGCAAATGAGATTTGAGTCTAGTAAATGAAAGGCACGGTCTGTCACAAACTGTGCACACAACGACTACTGGAAACAGCTGTGAGTCGAATTTGCTACAATAAAGAAATATTTAATAACCATTAATTATGCCTCGGTTCCCGGTTCAGTTCCACTGCGTGGCACATTGGGTAAGAGTCATCTAATATAGTCTCGGGCCGATCAAAGTGATGTGAGTGGATTCGATAGGCAAAAACCGAAAGAAGAGTTTTGATAAGGTGAAGCATAAACCCGGTGGCTATAAAATGCATAGAACTCACCAAAGTACCATTGTTTCACTTTTTGCTTAATATTGCGTTCATTTTTCACCACTATCTGTCCTCTTCTCTGTATTCATGGATGGGTGTGTGCTTGTGAATACATACACCCACCCAAACACACACACACGTGCTATGCATTTATTCATTTACGTATTGTGTGTATTGTGTGCGTGTGTGTGCGTGCGTGTGTGTGTGTGTGTGTAGGTTCGTGTTGTGTCCATTTGTGCAATGTAAACGGGTTGATACGATCGGCTTAGCCATTCAAAGTGGTGCCCCAGCATGGACGCAATCTAGTGACTCAAAACATCAAAAGAATTAAACAAGGAAACAACACGCGCACACACTCACATACACACACATATGTATACATACATACATGCATACATAATACATATATACAAACAATACAAACATATATATATATATATATATATATATATATATATATATATATATATATATATATA
>NC_068988.1:7244880-7245351 GCF_001194135.2 Octopus bimaculoides
TATATATATATATATATATATATATATATATATATATACACATGCAAACACATTCACGCACGCACACACACACACACACTGCACGCATACACACACACACATACATTCGTGCCTTACATATTTTATTATTCATAAAATTAAACGCTTTTTATGCCGTATGAGGTTATGTGTGTTTGTCTGACTTTGATTACATAAGTTTGTGTGTTTGTGCGTGCGTTTGTGTTTGTGTTTGTGTGTGTGCGTGTGTTTGTGTGTGTACGTGTGTGTGTGTGTGTGTTCGTGCCTGTGTACGCAATATGCTTGCGTCTGTGCTTGTGTGTGCATCATGTGTGCACTTAAATATCACAGCACTGACTTGTTTTTACATGCCCAGGTCAAAGGTGATACAGCTGTTCAGGAAAGTTATGTTTGAAGTAGAATTTGAACGTTTCAGGTGAGCACAACCGCCACCACCACCACCACCACCACCAC
>NC_068988.1:7245433-7247905 GCF_001194135.2 Octopus bimaculoides
ACACCACTCTCATCACCAGCAACATACACACACACAAAAAAAAACTGAAAAGAGCGAAAGTAAAACAAAAGAAAGGAAACTTTATTACAGTGCATTGTCGGGTGCAAAAGCACGTTCATTTGAAGAATCGAAAGTTAACCATTCTATCATATACACATGCACTCGAATATCAGGAGAGAGAGAGAATGAGAGAGAGAGAGAGAGAGAGAATGAAAGAGAGAGCGAGACGGATAAAGAGAGAGAGAGTTACACAGCGAGCGATAAATAGACAGACAGAAACACAGAGAAATAGACAGACAGACAGAAACACAGAGAAATAGACAGACAGACAGACAGACGGAGGCATCGAGAGAGAGAGAGAGAGAGAGAGAGTTACACAGAACGAGGGATAAATGGATAGACAGAAACACGGAGAGACAGACAGACAGACAGACAGAGGAAGGGGAAGAAAGAGAAAGAGGGTAGGGTGGGCTTAGTATTCGGTCATGTTGACACTAGTAGTTGACTGTTATTTTGTTTTATCGTCCCCCTGGAAGGATGAAAAGAAAAATTGACCTCTGTGGAATTTGAACTTAGAACCTGGAGAGTTATTTTGAAATACCGCTACGCCAGGTATTTTTCTCCGTTCCTCTACCAATTTTTGATTACCAGACATCAATTTTGTGTATTTTTTTTCTTTATTGTTAGTTTGTTTCAATCATTGGGCAATGGTCATGCTGGGAGATGGGGACAAACATATACGAAAAGCCGAACGATTTGAGCCCAGGGTCTATTTTCTGAGTCTGGTTCTTGGTCTAATGGTCTATTTGCTTCACCGCAAAGTTACGAGATCGGAAAGAGACCTCCAATGTTTGTCAAACAAACGGGAAGCAAACATAAAGGCAGACACACATAAATACATACATATATGGGGCCTGGCCTTACACTCCGTCGGTCACGACGATGAGTATTCCGGTTGATCCTATCAACGGAACGGCCTGCTCGTAAAATTAATTTCAAAATAGCTGAGTACACCAAAGACACGCGTAACTTTAACGTAGGTCTCAGGAAGACGCAGCTTGACAAGATTGGCCCTTCGATTTACAAGTACAGCTCAGTTTTGGCAACTGAATGAAATGGAGCGACGCGAAATTAAATGTCTTGTCAAAGACGGCATGTGGCGCTGGGAATCGAACTAACGATCTAACGATCGTGAGCCGCATACACTAAACATTAGACACACACACACACATATTCTTTTACTTGTTTCAGTCATTTGACTGCGGCCATGCTGGAGCACAGCCTTTAGTCGAGCAAATCGCGACCCCAGAACTTATTTTTTGTAAGCCTATTACTTATTCTATCAACCTCTTTTGCCGAACTGCTAAGTTACGGGGGGAGGGGGTACAAACGCAGACAGACACACACACACACACACACACACACACACACACATATATATATATATATTTACACACGACGAGCTTCTTTCAGTTTACGTCTACCGAATCCACTCAAGGCTTTGGTCGGCCTGAGGCTCTAGTAGAAGACACTTACCTAAAGTTCCATGCAGTGGGACTGAACCCGGAACCAAATGGTTTGTAAGCAAACTACTTACCACACAGCCACTCCTGCGCCTATATATAAATATAGATAGATAGATAGATAGATAGATAGATAGATAGAGACAGACAGACAGATAGATATGTATGCATGTACGTACGTATGTATGTGTGTGAGAGAGAGAGATAATATACGGCGAGCTTTCATACAGTTTTTAATGATGGAAGGTGATGAAGAAGAGGGTCACTGGAATCATGTAAGGCTGAGGGTTTTCGCGAAACCTAGTTCACTGCGAATCGTAGGTAGTAAACGAGTGGGAAAAGCGCTGCATTGTGAGGTCCCTTTGGTCTGTTTCTTCGAGCAGCATTTCAAGTGCCGGTGCCACGATATAAGCACCTACCATATTGGTTGACGATAGGAAGGGTGTAAAGCCTTAGAAATCAGGCTAAGTGACACGTTCGGACACATTTATATGAAAGTGATGGCGCCTATTAAAAAAAAAAAATCCTGAATCGGACCAGAACGACCTCTCCAACCAATGCCAGTATGGAAAGCGGACGTAAAAAGATGATCGGTTTGAAATATTTCATTTTCTATAATCGTTTCTAACTCTACCAAAACTCGGTTATAAATTTTGTCAGTATTTTCTACATTATCCTCTTACATTGTTCCTTTCTCTCCGCTCCTCCCACGCACATCAATATTTATATCCTTACAGGAATCTACCGCCGTCTTTAGAATCACGTGACACTGAATCTCGTCACTTCATACTGAAGAGAAATTTCTTTATCCCTGTTAAACTACCGCGATATCGTCCCCATTTTCAGCATCCAAAATTCGAGCCAACTTGGAAGCATTTTACATGAGTGTTTCTCAAACTTATTTAAATAAAGCCCCCACCCACCCTTTCTTTTACTACGATTCAATAAA
>NC_068988.1:7248772-7249986 GCF_001194135.2 Octopus bimaculoides
AATAAGTCAGTCGCATCAATCATACACACTTACACACACACACACACACACACACACAACACTCTATTAACCTATCTATATGTGTATCTGTATGTGTGCGTGCGCGTATTTACCTCTCTCTTACTTTCTCTACTCTATTTTGTGTAGGTCGAAGTCCCTTTCATTAATGGAGATAAGGTAGGACAATTGTCATATCTGACGATGCTTACTGAGCCAGAAACACGTGTCCAGAACATTCCTTTTATCTCTGGTCAACAAGCCTGTCCTTAGTGTCCTTAATCGCAGGTCAGCTTTGTAGAAAATTCTTGAATCTCAAGACTGTTTCCTCTTTTCACTCGGGTCTCGTCATAATTTTCATTTGGTAACTATGAAACATCCTCCAGAAGCGGTGTTAATTATTGTTAGAAATTAAAAGAAATTGAGACAAGACATGGGCTATATGTGGTAGCTTGATCCGCTGAAAGTGGCAGTGTGGCAGTCAGATCTTCACCCCATCTCTCCCTCTCTGTCTCTCCCACTTTCTCTCTCTCCCTCTCTTTCTCTCTCTCTCTCTCCCCCTCTCTCTCTCTCTCTGTATGTGTATGTATATATATATATGTGTGTGTGTGTGTGTGTGTGTATGTGTGTGTGTGTATCCTTTTATTCTTCTTTGTTTCAGCCTTGGGGCTGCTGGTACACCATATAATATAATATATTATATATTATATTTATAGGCGTAGGAGTGACTGTGCGGTAAGAAGCTTGCTTCCCAACCACATGGTTCCGGGTTCAGTCCCACTGCGTAGCACCTTGGGCAAGTGTCTTCTACTAAAGCCTTGAGTGGATTTTGCAGACGGAAACTGAAAGAAGCCCGTCGTATATATATATATATATGTGTGTGTGTGTGTGTGTGTCTATGTGTGCGAGAGAGTATGTGTGCGTGTGTGTGTTTGTGTGTGTGTGTGTGTTTGTTTGTTCCTCCATCACCACTTGAGAAGTGGTGTTGGTGTGTTTACGTACCCGTAACCTAGCGGTTCGGCAAGAGAGACTATAGAATAAGTACCAGGCTTACAGAATAAGAACTATGGGTCGATTAATTCGACTTCAAATTCAAAGTGATGCCCCAGCATGGCCGCAGTCTAATGAGTGAAACCAGTAAAATATATATATATATATATTTTTTTTTCTTTTTTCAAAATGTAAGCACATGTGAATCATTGGCGATTTTTTCGTCC
>NC_068988.1:7250533-7253410 GCF_001194135.2 Octopus bimaculoides
AGAGAGAGAGAGAGAGAGAGAGAGAGAGAGAGAGAGAGAGAGAGAGAGAAAGAGAGACAGACAGACAGACAGAGGGAGAAGAGAATCGATTTTGCTTTTTACCTATTATCTGGAACAAAATAAGGGAAGCTTCTAAGAAAAACATAAACGATTGTTCTCTTCTCTAAAATACATCACTTTATTCTTATTTCACTTTGAAATCAACAATTAATTCTTTACAGGAAATCACGATTAATTTTCTTGCTGTATTTTATATATTTATTTTAAAATACACGAAGTGAAATAAATTATTTCACCATCTGTAATCCAGAACAATTTTAACGTTTCGGACAAGACACTTCTCATAAAATTTACACTTATAAAATTTCTATTGAAAACTTTAAGATTTTTCTTCCTGTTCCTCAAAGCAAATCATTTTATGCCCCACTTTGAGAACTTTGTACACTTAATATTCTCTGACTCAGACAGTCGCTGTTTTTCCCAAGACTGCCCCGTTCAGCTATTATATATTTTAAATATTGATTACATTCAAAACGTTGTTATTTTTCCTTAGAACGAACAGACTTCATTCTTTTATCCAACTGGAAAATGGGATTCTACGTTAAGTTTTGTGTCACTCGGAAAAGAATTAACGAAACGAAATTTCAATTAACCTTAATTTGAATCTGGATCACTAATTCCTCTCACTCATCACAGTTGGGGACATAACCATACAGAATATTTCTTAAATATATTCTTTTCTTAAAAAAAAAAAACCCTGGGATCTCATTTCGAACGGAGAAATAGGTTTGCATGTAAAGCGTTTTTTTATTGTCTCTCTTGGAAGTTATTAACGAAGAGATTTTTCGATTAACCTGGAAGTGGAGCTAGTTCACCAATTCTTCTCACTCTTCGCAGTTGGGGTACATACATGACCGCACAGTTTACATTCTAAATTTGTTGTATTCTAAGAAAAAAAAATAGGGTTTTTATTTCGATTGGAGAAAAGGGTGACTGTGTTATATTTTTAGTTAGTCGTTGATATATTATCCAAGCGAGAATCGAAACCAGTTTATCAATTCTCACTTCTCACATAACTGTTGAGATTACATGAACGCACGAATTACATAACTACACAGATTACATAACCGCATAGATTACATGACCAGAAAGGCGCACCATCGCTCGACAACTGATGTTGGTGTGTTTACGTCTCCGTAACTTAGCGGTCCGGCAAAAGTGACTGGTAGAGTAAGTACTAGGATTACAAAGAATAAGTCCTGGGGGTCGATTTGTTCGACTAAAAGCTGTGCTCCAGCATGGCCGTAGTCAAAGGACTGAAACAAGTAAAAGAATAAAAGAATTTTAAAGAAGTAGATATGCATCTATCGACCCTTTCAATAGTCCCATCGACCCCCAAGAGGGGTCGATATCGACCACTTTGGAGACCCCTAAATTAACTGAAACACTTGTAACCGATGGAGTGCCAATTACGTGTGTGTGTGTGTATGTGTGTGCGCGCACGTGCGTGCGTGCGTGCGTGCGTGCGTGCGTGCGTGCGTGCGTGCGTGCGTTAAAGACGCGTAGGTTATTGGTTAAGGCATTTGGCTCACGATCGTATGGTCCTGGTTTCGATCCCCGGAGATACTACATTTAAGATTACTCGTGTCTGCAGAGTGCTCAACTACTTGCACGTTGTTCTGTATTTTAGAGATGAGGAATTATGTACATTGCTTGCATTGGACAGAAAGATGTCCTCACCTCGATTGTTGTTACTACAACGTTTCGGCTAAAGTACTCTCCACCCTTCATCAGGTGTTCTGGTGGAATTTTGAACCCAAACCTTTATTTCACGAATGGGGTATTCTGTTCTCATTCCGAAGGTTTTTTTTTTTTTTTTTTTGCTGATGTTATTATAATCATTATTATTATTATTTATTCAAGACACTGCCTGGGACTGAACTCGGAATTGAAATGGAATTAAAATCGCTATATGCCCACGGGCATATAGTGTAGTGCTTAAGAGCGCTGGCTTCTAACCCTAAAGATTCCGAGTTCAATTCCAGGCAGTGACTTGAATAAATAATAATAATAATAATAACATCAGTAAAAAATACCTTAGGAATGAGAACAGAGTACCCCATTCGTCTAATAAAGGGTTGGGTTGGAAATTCCACCAGGACACCTGATGAAAGCTGGAGAATACATGAGCCGAAACGGTGTGGTAAACAGCAAACAAGGCGAGGACATCTATCCGTCCATTCTAAGTAATGTTCTTGCACGTTAATTTCACGAGCAGTCTGTTCTGTTCAGCGTCTCAACCGACGGAGTACCAGTTCTTGTCTGTCTTAGAAACCTTAGCAAATCATAATTACATTCAATATAGAATCGAAACGAGTTTGCCTGTTATCCTGCCTTGTCCTTTTTGCTCACCTTTCTCACACCTGAGAACATAGCTGTTTTACAGTCCAAACTTCCATTCCCGGCTCCAAACGTCATTCGCCGTTTTTTTTATTTATTTATTTTATTGCAGAATCTAAAGCGAATGAAAACAAGCCTGAGCATTAAACAAACAAGGTAACATGGCTTAAGTATCGTCACACCCGTTGGATGTGTCCATCATGTGGGTAGAGGTATGTACCCCTACTGACAGGACATGGAATGGGTGGCGAGGGAAGGGAGAGAAAAAGGGGTTGCAGTATCAGCAGGTGCTTGTTCTGGAGGTGGTGGTGGTGGTGGAATGGGGGAGGACGTGTTATTCTTGTTGTCGTTATTGCTGTGGATGTTGTTGTTGGGGGGGGGTGAAGGTGAGGGTGAGACGACGATGGTGGTGATGGTGAAGGTGGTGGTGGTGGTGGTGTTGCTGTTGTTGTCGTTGTAGTGTTAGTGGTGGTGGTG
>NC_068988.1:7257287-7260181 GCF_001194135.2 Octopus bimaculoides
AATGGTAGTGTTATTTAAAGAAGAATTTACGGGAATTGTGAAAACGGAAAGGAGAAAAGAGTGATTAAGAAAGAGGGTGGGGGACAGAAAGAGAAAAAAGGGATTAGTGTATATTATATAATATCTGTTGGCTACATGGATAAGTTTTTGATAAAGACGTTTCGGACTAAATCTTATCATCAGAATATTAATGTAAAGTGAGAGAGAGAAAAGAAAGACGACAAAAAGTGGAGCATAGAAATCCGAATGATAAAGCGAATATTTGTTGGTGAGAGTACTTGGATGTATGTAAGAAACGAGAGAGAGGGAGGGAGAAAGAGAGGGGAAGAAAGAAAGACGTAGCTAGACAGTGTGAGTGGGTGGGGGGTTAGATGATAATGTTGGGTGAAACGGAGGTGGAGAGGATAAGGGTGAATGGGTAGATTAAGATAACAATCACTAACACCTTGAATGAAAATACCTTCCTGTACACCTGTATAACGTGCGGGAATCTACAATTTTGTTTTTGTACGAACACACATACGCCCATACATTCCCACACATGCGAGCGGGTGGGTGTGTTTGTGCGTGCACTACTTATAAATAGATATGGATCTAAATTATATATGTAGTGGGTGTACGTAAGTGAAGCAGCGTTAAATTAAAATAGTTACCTATGCATCATATCAAGCGTATAAACTCCATTTGACATATGAAGGAGCGTAGCTTAGTGGTTAGGGTCTTCGGATAACGACAGTAAGGTCGTCAGTTCGACTCATGCCAGTGCATTGTGTCCTTAAGCAAGGCACTTTATTTCACGTTGTTCCAGTTCACTCAGCAGGCAAAAATGAGTGGTACCTGTAATTCAATAGGGGCCAGCCTTGTCACATTCTGTGTCACGCTGAATCTCCTCTGAGAACTACGCTAAAGGTTATGTGTATCCCGAAGTGTTCAGCTACTTTCACTTTAATTTCATAAGCAAGCTGTTCGGTTGATTGTATCAAGTGGGACACGCCTCGTCGTAACCGACGCTGAACCAGGACATCGTTGGCGGACACGATGTTGTTGATTTTCGTCCTAACAGAAAATCTATTAACAGAGCTGTGTTAAAAATGTTAGCAACAATGTTGTTGTTGTTGTTGGCACTCCGTCGCTTACGACGACGAGGGTTCCAGTTGATACGATCAACGGAACAGCCTGCTCGTGAAATTAACGTGCAAGTGGCTGAGCACTCCACAGACACGTGTACCCTTAAAGTAGTTCTCGGGGATATTCAGCGTGACACAGTGTGACAAGGTTGGCCCCTTTGAATTACAGGTACAACAGAAACAGGAAGTCAGAGTGAGAGAAAGTTGTGGTGAAAGAGTACAGCAGGGTTCGCCGCCATCCCCTGCCGGAGCCTCGTGGAGCTTTAGGTGTTTTCGCTCAATAAACACTCACAACGCCCAGTCTGGGAATCGAAACTGCGATCCTTAGACCGTGAGTCCGCTACCATAAGCGCTGGCTATTGCGCCTCCACTGTTAGCAACAATATATATCGGAGTAAGGCGAGACATCGTCCCTGCAGTGTTTCACGAAAACGCCACAGGCATTTTAGCTTGGTTGGTCCTTCCTAAAGACAGATACTTGCTAGCTACACGCATATGTAAGATACTTTGATGGTTTATTTTATATGTAACTCTGTTACAATTGCGTTCACCGAGGTTTTATTCCGCTCGGTGGCTTTTTGCAATTTCAGTGAATGTATTATTTACTACTTCCTATATATCGATGAACGAATTTTCTCTAGGCATGTAAATAGCGAGTACGTGCCATTGACGAAGCCCAGATTCCGAAATTCTTCTGGCGTTCTCATCAATCACTACGGGTGCAATTCTGCGAATAGCTCCGACATATATTGCGTTTTTAACGAAGCATGACTTTGAAGAGATTTTTTTATCTTGGACGAAAATCTATTGCATCATACCTCTCAACGTTGTATATACGTAGCGTACGATGCAATGATGAAAATATCTACATGTACACATATGTATAAGATTATATTTTAACGACGCCGAAAGGATGAAAGGCAAAGTTAACCTCGGCGATATGTGAACTCAGACCGTAAAAAGCGAAGAGAATTTCTGTTAGGCATTTTGTCCGGCGTTCAAACGACTCTACAAAGCCACTGCCTTAATTAGTCACAATAATAATAATAATAATAATAATAATAATAATGGAAAAACTTTCAAAATACAAAGACCTGGAAATAGAGATAACTCGAATGTGGAATCTAAAAACAGAAACAATTCCTATCATAGTAGGTGCCTTAGGTATAATAAAAAAATATTCAGACAAATACATAACAAAAACACCAGGACTTACAAATATATATAACATACAGAAAATTGCACTACTGGGTACTGCACACATTCTACGCAAAACACTTTCAATACAGTAAACATAAGAGCACCACAGCAAACCACAGCACATACCCAAGGCGCACAGAGCTGCGCTCGGTAGTGAAGTGAAAGCACGTTATAAAAATAAAACTACTGAATAATAATAATAATAATAATAACAACAACAACAACGACGACTACAGCAATAATAACAACCACAATAATACTGATGATGATGATGATGATGATGATGATGATGATGATATCGACAATGACAACGATGACGACGATGACAACATAAGAAAGAACAGGGAAAAGTTCGGAAATTAAGCATTTTTTCAACAAATTTTATTAAAAAAAACAATAATAATATTTAACAAAAACGTCTTTAAATGACGGTCTGACCGTCTGACAAGCAAATTGGAAGCAGTAATTGAAGTGGATGGTGAATATGCTCCGGAATAATCATTTAAAGATGTTCTTGTTACGTGTTGCTATTGTTTTCTTTTTTTTAAATAAAATTTGTTGAAAAAA
>NC_068988.1:7260947-7261979 GCF_001194135.2 Octopus bimaculoides
GAGCGAAAGCACATAAAGCTCCACGAGGATCCGGCAGGGGGTGTTGTCAAACCCTGCTGTACTCTTTCACCACAACTTTCTCTCACTCTTTCCTCCCGTTTCTGTTGTATCTGTATTTCAAAGGGCCAGCCTTGTCGCACTCTGTGTCACACTGAAACTCCTCGAGAACTGCGTTAAGGCTACACGCGACAGGTCAACGCCACTACATTAGCGTTAAAATTCAAAAATATTCTTTTCTACTCTAGGCAATGGTCCGGAATTTTCGGGGAGTGGGGGGCAGTCGATTAGTTCGATCCCAGTATGCAACTGGTACTTAATTTTTCGACTCCGAAAGGATGAAAGGCAATGTCGACCTCGGCGGAATTTGAACTCAGAACATATAGACAGACGAAACTCCGCTAAGCATTTCGCCCGGTGTGCTAACGTTTCTGCCACCTCACCGCCTTAAAATTCAGACATATTACCTTTGAACGATGTGGAAATCGTCCGTTTCTTAAGACGGTAGTGTATAATTTGAATGAGATTTAACTGATATTTCTCGCCGGTGGATCGGCCACATGGGGGCGCCTTTCATTATCTCATCTGTGTTGTCATTGATGGTTAGTCCAAGGTCATCTCTGTTTAATCAGATATATAAGCAAAGGCAATCCAGCCATGACAATCCTATGTTTTCTATGTACAAATAACCCACCAGCACATTATTCAATATATATCTGTCTCAAGATGGCAGGATATAGTTTTAGAGAGTTTGACTGCTATGTCTAGCCCTTCACCCTACAATCTAGATGGTGCTCTTATAGTCTCTTCTATCTGGCATTACATATGTTTTGTGCGTGTGTATGAGAGCATGACTATTCATTATGTGAGCAATAATACCTGTCAACAAACACCACCAGTTTCTCATATAACACGTGGATAACCTGTCATAAATTTGATCCCCGTTTGAGTGATAAAGATAAAAAAAACGAAAGAGTGAAAGGCGGAAGGAACGTGGGAGAGAAAGAGAGAGAGAGAGAGAGAGAGAGAGAGAGA
>NC_068988.1:7264548-7265304 GCF_001194135.2 Octopus bimaculoides
TATATATATATATATATATATATATTACACATGTATTAGGGATGACCATATATATATGTATGTATCTATGTGCATATGTTTGTGTGTGTGTGTGTTTGTAACTTAGCGGTTCGGCAAAAGAGACCGATGGAATAAGTACTGAACTTACAAAGAATAAGCACTGGGGTCGATTTGCTCGGCTAAACGCGGTACTCCACCATGACCGCAGTCAAAGTGATTGAAACAAGTAAAAGAATATATGTACACACACACACACACACATAGATACAGACAGACAGACAGACAGACAGACAGACAGACAGACAGACAGATAGATAGATAGATAGATAGATAGATAGATAGATAGATACGATATATACCTAAATATATATAGTTTTCTTTTTTGTCTTTTTTTTCTTTTCAGCATCTGCATGTTCACTGCGTAAACTTACACGTCCTTATGTTTATCGTATTCGCAGACGCCCCTGTTTCTATCCAGAAACACCAAACACTATAGCACCGAACAAGTGAACTAGATTTCGACGTTGGAACGGCGTCAGTTTGTCTGACCGTTTCCCATTGTGATAGGTCTTGTCAGTTTATTACAAGTTTCTGCTATTTCGTATACAAACTATAATAGTAACAATCATTCACCCAAAGTATTTACATTATGACCAACAAGTAAGCACTTGTATCTCTCTCTTTTCCCACCATTCTCTTCTTCCCCTTCAACCTCTCTCTCTCTCTCTCTCTCTGTCTCTCTCTCTCTCTCTCTCT
>NC_068988.1:7265314-7266416 GCF_001194135.2 Octopus bimaculoides
CTCTCTCTCTCTCTCTCTCTGTCTCTCTCTCTCTCTCTCTCTCTCTCTGACTTATCACCAATCGCTCCACCCAACCCCCTTGGCGTCTATTTATATCCTTTTACCTCCTTCCTCTTAGGAAGCAACATTTTCTCTTTTCCACTGACGACATATACGGTGTACTTGAGTGTGTGCATATATGTGTGTGCGTAATTATATATACTTATATGTGTGTGTGTGTGTGTGTGTGTGTGTGTGTGTGCGTGCGTGTGTGTGTGCATGTGTATGTGTGTGCGCGCGTCTGTGTGTGTGTGCGTCTGTGTGTGCGTCTGTGTGTGAGTGTGTGTATATATATATATATATATATATATATATATATATATATACGTTTGTGTGTGTGTGTGTGTCTTTGTGTCTCTATTTGTCACTCCACCACCGCTTGACAACCGATGCTGGTGTGTTTGCGGCCGCGTAACTTAGCGGTTCGACAAAAGGAAGTATGGAATAAGTACCAGGTTTTGAAATGAGAAAACTACTGGGATCGGTTCGTTGGATGAAAAACCTCTCATCGACACACTCGAACGACTAAAACAAGGGAAAGCTAAAATACACACTTGTATGTGTGTATGTGTGTGTGTGTGTGTTTATGTATGCATATATATATGTATATATATATATATACATAAATGGAATAAAAATGCATTAGAGGGCATTAAAACGTTCGGACAGATAGACGATAAAAAGACGGACAAGAGAAACAATAATTGGAAGGACAGGCAAAAGACAGACATGTCGTTCGTGGCTTTCTTTCCTCAGTCAAGTTCCAGAAGTCGCGGCCATTTCGGGCAGTTACGCTTGAGATGGTTTGATCTGGTTGCCCCTAAAAATGTCTAAGCTAAGAGCATTAGACCCCTTTGTAAGAAAGCTAGCGAATGTGTAGGGCAACAAAGACAAAAAAAAAAAACGGTGAACATGGTACACAATTACGAATATAAACAGCATGAAATAACAAGACGCGTCTTTCGATTGAGAACGAATGAAATTGAGCTGGCGTGTATGAAGTGAAAACTTACAGGTAGAAACATACATATACGTATATATATCTGTGTGTGTGTGTGTGTGT
>NC_068988.1:7266669-7270604 GCF_001194135.2 Octopus bimaculoides
ATATATATATATGTGCATACATATATATATACATATATAACAATAAGAAGAATTCCATATAACATAAGGATGTTTTGTGTGCATAGCAAAAGTCTATCTCATCAGATGTTCTGATACACTCTCATTTGTGAAGTGCATGAAAGCCCAGCTAAATGTGTCATGTGTTGTTGCCTTAGATGTGTACACTTATATACATATATACGTGTGTTTATATATATATATATATGTGTGTGTGTGTGTGTGAGAGAGAGAGAGAGAGAGAGAGAGAGAGACAGAGAGAGCGTGTGTGTGAGTGTGCGTGTGTGTTTGTATGTTTGTGTGTGTGAAATAACAGTAACAATTCCGCATAACGAACCAATTTCGTGGGTGTGTGGGATAGGTCCACCTTGTCAAACGTTCTGAGGCACACTCAGTTATTAAGTACATGTCACTCTAATTAAATGTGTCAAGTGTCTCTTTCTTAGATATGTTCAGCTATTGACACACACGCACACTTAACACATGCACGCACACACGTACACACACGCGCACACACACACATGCACAAACACACACACTCACACACGCATACACACGTACACACATACACAAACACGCACACACACACACCACGCACGAACACACGCACACTTACACACATGTATACAAATACGCACACACAAACATACACAGACGTCACCTTAGTGACATCTATACTTGTGCCTTTCGTACATTATTTACATTATTTACATTTGACGGATATTTGTCCTCATCTTGTTTGTTGTTAACACAACGTTTCGGCTGATATACCCTCCAGCCTTCATCAGGTGTCTTGGGGGGAAATTTTGAACCTGAGTTCTCATTCCTAAGGTATTTTTCTGGGATATGGTGTAGTGGGTAAGAGCGCAGGCTCCTAACCACACGATTCCGAGTTCGATTCCAGGCAGTGACCTGAATAATAATAATAATAATAATAATAATAATAATAATAATAATAATAATAATAACATCGAAAAATACCTTAGGAATGAGAACCCAGGTTCGAAACTTCCTTAAGACACCTGAAGAAGGCTGGAGGGTATATCAGCCGAAACGTTGTGATAACAACAAACATGACGAGGACAAATATCCGTCTAATGTAAATAACGCAAATAATGTAAATAATGTACATAATTCCTCATCTCTTAAATATAGAACTCTATTGTGCCTTTTGGTTGTAATTTGGGGATAAGCCACCTTAATAATTTTTAATTTACGAGCAGAAGTCAAAATTTATCCGCACTTTCGCCATAACATATCTTTATTATTGTCACACTGCCTTCTGCGCATGCCTGGTTATAGTTGGTACTATTGTGGTCACGTGATCGAAGTCTGAGCCTGATCGCGCCATTTCTATTTCTGGTTTTACAGTGTAAGCATGGCCGCTCCACTAGCAATATGCACCAAAGAAAAACAAAGAGCAGTGATTCAAGAGATGGTAATTGTGAACCGGTTCACCATTACCATCTTTGGTGCTTGCTGAATGTTCTGGTCAATGGTGGACGTTGACGGACGTCCTGCTGCTCTTCGCGTGTAATGCTTGTCCGGTCACTTTTAAATTTCTCGAACCACTCATACACACTTCTACGGGGTAATGCACTGTCTCCGTATTGTACTAAAAGCGTCCGATGAATTTCAGCACCTGACGCACCTTCCGACCAGAGAAATCGGAATCATTTCTCTTTGTTCGCCTTTGGTGCACATTGCTAATGGACTGGCTATGCTTACACTGTAAGGCCAGAATGGAAAATAACGCCATCAGGCTCAAACTACTGTGGTAACGAGACCATAGTAGTACCAAATAGAACGACGCTTGCGCAGAAAGCAGTGTGACAATAATGATATGTTATGGCGAAAATATGGATAATTTTTGACGGAAAGCGCTTAACACAACACGAATCCTTCCTTCCAAAACGTTTGTGTCATTCTATATTTTTTAAAAATCTTTTTATATAAGAAATAATTTCTAACTGAAGAAAATCATTCTTCAGATATATATGTGTGTATGTATGTATATATATATATATATATATATATATATATATATATATATATATATATATATATATGTATATGTGTATATGTATATATACATCTGCACTCACACCCACATATGCCGGTTTATGTATGCGTATATACGTGTCGTATGTATGTATGGGTGTAGGCGTCACATACATAAGACAGCACGTACATAATAGCAACAACACAAACATTAGCTTAAAGTATTATAGTAATCTAATCCTTACTGAGTTTCTATAAACAAAAACAACAAACAGACCTGCTATTGATATCTCGTTTCTAAGTTGAGGAAACTGAATTTTAATAGAGCTAGACTCAATTGTCTGTTTGTTCAACAAGAGGATATGTCGGCAGATAAAGAATTTAGAAACAAAATCCTTTGCAATGAAAAAGTTAAATATAGAGTCACGGCCATGCGTATTTAATCTCGTTATGAGATTAGGCCACGTGGTACAACCACGTGGAATGAGGAATGAATCAACTAATTCCACTGGACGTTAGACTTTTTAGGAATCGCTTAAATCTTAGTCCCAGGTTGTCGGGTGATAAAAACGTATTTACTTATAAAAGATTCGAGGGTGAAATGTAAGGAAGCAGAAAAGATTGAGAAATACCAACCACTGCGGGACGAAATAGGAAAGCTATGATGCATGAGGAAAGTAATGGTGATACCAGTGGTAATTGGAGCATAAGGTGCACTTTCCAAGGTATTTGAAAAACATATTAAGAGTATTGGAGCTACTGTCAGCCTCGAAGTGATCCAGAAGACAGCATTGTCGGGTACAGCTCGTATTCTAAGGAGAGTATTGTCTCTTTGAGTCACAGGAGAAGATACTACTTGAAACCTTTGGTGATCTATTGTTGACTGCTTTCAAGTAAAGAATAACCAGTAATTAAGAACTGTCCGAGAGTCTCTCAGAATAAAGACAACAGAAATAATAATAATAATAACATCAACAACAGCAACAAATATAATCCCTTCTACAATAGGTTGGACGATGGAAGTGTTCGTCTACTTCGTTTACATAAGATTAAATGAATGAGGAGTAGCACGTGACCAGATGCCTTGAGGAATTTCACCAACCACATTTTGTTTATCCATACATGAAGCCCCTTTATTAGAACAGCCTCTCTCAAACATCTCAGTAGTACATCCCTGTACAATTCTATCCGGGGCGTACGATCTCCTGAAACAAGCTCTTCATGAACGATTTCCTTGCATAAAAAAACGGACAATCTCCGTCTTGATTCCATCCACTGCGAATTTTACCTTTGTCTTTCGATATCGTTACTGAACATTCCTGTTTCATCATTTCTGAAGAAATTTTCATCAGAAATTGAACTATATAGAATAGCTTGTGATTGACTTTTCTTTCATCTGTCTGCGAACGCCGCACACTTTTTATGGACACGACTCGAGAACGTAAACATACCAGCACCGGTTTTCAAGCTGTGAGAAGTGGAGAGACAACTACTAATGCAAAAACACACACACTCATATACATATGCACACACACACACACATACACACATATACATACGATGGGATTCTTTCAGTTTCCGTCTACCAAATCCTCTCGAGGTTTTTTTCACCTCGGACCTATACTAGAAGACACTTGTCGAAGATTTCACGCAGTGGGACTGAACGCAGAATCACGTGGTTGAGAAGCAAGCTTCTTATTTCTTTATTGCCCACAAGGGGCTAAACATAGAGGAGACAAACAAGGACAGATAAAGGGATTAAGTCGATGACATCGACCCCAGTGCGTAACTGGTACTTAATTTATCGACCCCGAAAGGATGAAAGGCAAAGTCGACCTCGGCGGAATTTGAACTCAGAACATAACGGCAGACGAAATACCGCTCAGCATTTCGCCTGGCGCGCTAACGTTTCTGCC
>NC_068988.1:7271113-7271973 GCF_001194135.2 Octopus bimaculoides
AGGAATGAAAGCAAAGTTGACCTTGGCGGGATTTAAACTCAGAGCGCAAAGTACCGGACAAAATGTCGCTGAATATTTTCTCTGAAGCGCAACCGATTCTGCCAGCCCACCACTTTCCTCTCACAAAGCAAAACGGTAGTTTTTTTTCCTGAGGAAAGAAAAGAAGGGGAACAAGTAAAAGAATCTCAAAATCCTTCGACTAAGGATGAATTAAAATAAGCTGGCGCGTGTGGA
This sequence comes from Octopus bimaculoides, assembly GCF_001194135.2. Classification (NCBI taxonomy): domain Eukaryota; kingdom Metazoa; phylum Mollusca; class Cephalopoda; order Octopoda; family Octopodidae; genus Octopus; species Octopus bimaculoides. The sequence goes on from NC_068988.1 coordinate 7,271,348, forward strand.
AGTAAAGCCTTACGGCAAGGACATAGGAATTGAGAGGCACAAGGAGGAATATAAATATTGCACGGATGGTAGTAGAACCAAGAAAGAAAGGTCAGGCTTGGCCGAACACCGGTCACGTGGGGGAGAGAAAGGAGAGAAACTGAGGGATAGAAGAATTAAGGAAGGGTGATAACAAATGAAAGGGATACAGTGAAGTGAAAGAGGAGAGAAAGTGAGCATGAAGAGAACGCTAGGAAATGTGAGAGAGGGAGGACGAAAGAACGAAGAGTAGAATGATATATATGTGTGTGTGTGTGTGTGTGTGTGTGTGTGTGTGTGTGTGTAAGTATATATATATGTATGTATGTATATATGCATGTATATATATACTATGTTTATGCGCATGTACGTATGTATGTATGAATATATTCCTGTATGTATATGTGTGTACATATATATGCATATATGTATGTGTGCATGTATGCATGCATGTATACATGTATGCGTATGTGCTTGTATGTACGTATTCATGTATGTATGGATAATTGCCATAATGTACGATAGAATTCAATGGAATGGCGTCGCATAAATGATTTCCTTATGTTACCAAACACGTATTAAAAGGAATTACAAATGTCTGGGAAAAA
>NC_068988.1:7272444-7273359 GCF_001194135.2 Octopus bimaculoides
TATATATATATATATATATATATATATATATATATATATAAATATATACACATATATACATATATATATATATGCTTATAGACAAACATACAAACATACAAACATAAATATCAACGTAAATACATACGAATAGACATACATATAGACAAACTTTCACGTGCATGTATCAACATATTTAAAAGCGCATGTATTTTTATACAGTTACACACATGTATAAATATACGTAAATGAATATACACAGAAACACGCACACGCATGTAAATATATATATATATATATATATATATATACATATGCATACATGTACATATGAATACTTATGTATATGTATGTATATACACATAATGTATATGTACATTTATATTCATAAGCGTACACTCATGCATATATACATGTAGATATATTTATATTTTATATATCTGTGTGTGTGTACATATATACATACGGACAAACACACACGTTTGCATACCTTCACACTCTCCCTCTCCCCCCCACTCTCTCTCTCTCGCTCTCTTCCTCACTATATATATATATATATATCAATTAATTACTATATAGAAGAATAACATAGAGACGACAGACATATTGAGATGCGAGCGACTGTTGGCGGTGGAGAATTTGTGTTGGGTGTTATTTCATCGTGTAAGAAATTAGAACTACATAATATAACATGAAATGATATCAAGAGCCTTATAAACTATGGCAGACATTACAATCATATTATTAAAGGAATTGTTCTCATATTTGCCCAACTCTCTCTTTACTCTCACTCTCTCTCTTTGTTCGCTTCATTCTTTCTCTCGCTCTCTCACTTTTCTTCAGTTTGACTGGCTGTTGCCGCTCGCTTAGTTACTAGAAGCCTCTACTCTTGTTTATACACACACACACACACACACACACACACACACACACACA
>NC_068988.1:7275152-7276096 GCF_001194135.2 Octopus bimaculoides
TATATATATATATATATATATATATATATATATATATTTATATATATACATACATACATACATACATACATACATACATACAAACATACATACATATATATATGTAAAATTTAGATTCAAGATGAATATGGTACTTAAGTTTAGGCACCAGACTTAATTACGGTACTATCCATCCAATTTCAAAATGAGGTGATTAAAATCAAAATAAGCAACAAGGATGTCCAAAGTTAATGCAGTACGATCGTTTCATGCGACTCCATTTATTTAAGCAATGTGAACATTTTATCAAATGTAAAATGCAGAGCAATTCTCAGCTGCAGAAAGATATAGAAATTTACTGAAATTACATTTCAACAGTGGGACAAATTTACACAATGTAGCAACTTTATTTTATATACTTTTGACCTAGGTGCCTTATGTTAAAACTTCCCCTGCTCCATTATAAATTGGTCTGCTAGTAGAGAAGCCCCTCAATAATAGTAGTTTGTCGCCAAACCCAAAGAAATTTTATAACTATATCATCCATGTTTACTCTCTATACTGTTAACCCCTTTCCCTACAAAGAAAGTGCTAGTACCCTCTTAAGCTTTGAATCACTAGGTCTGTCTGATAAGATGATCCATAAATAAGAAACAAAAAAAAACAAATAAAATCAGTGACAGTTACAAATCTGCTTAGAATTATTTACTAGCCTGTATGGTCTGGCTAAGTCAAAATGGTTTTTTGTATTCTTCCTTTTTACTTGGAGTGTTTAAATGTAGCTAGAAAAATATGTCCTTCTGTTGAATTGAAATTTCAGAAAATTTCTGTATCTTTGTGCAGCTGAGGATTGCTCTGCATTTTACATTTGATGTAATGTTCACATTGCTTAAATAAACGGAGTCGCATGAAACGATCGTACTGCATCAACTTTGGATAACCTTGTTGCTTATTTTGATTATATA
>NC_068988.1:7276181-7277071 GCF_001194135.2 Octopus bimaculoides
ATATATATGTACGTATAGGTATATATTGATTATATATACCTACATCTTCGCATATGAATGCGAGTGTATGTGTGTAAAGAAATGTAAGGTAAACTTAGAAGCATGTGGTTTAGGAATTCGGCTGTCTCTGATTTCAGTTATTGTTATGGAATATTTCTGCTGACTTGCTGAGTTATAATTCTTTAAAAAATTCTTTCCTCCTAAATAAAATGTCACAAGTCATCTGCTCCGATTTTTACTGCGTTACGGAAACCAATAAGTGCAATAAACGTACACTTGTACACATATGTAGATACGTTACTCTTTACATGTAGGTATCTACGTTCAAGTATATGTACCTGTAAGCACACACACACACACACACACACACACATACATATGTGAATATATGTAGATATATTTATACGGATTTATGTGCTTATTTATTATTTCTTTCAATGATTGGATTCTGGTGGGGTTGAATTCAGACACCTAAGCGAACTCAGGTACGCATACTCAAGGGTATACGGGAGTAGGTACTTATCTATCTATTTTTCTATCTATCTATCTATCTATCAAGGTAGTAAGGTAGCTAGATAGACAGACAGGCAGGAAGACAGACAGACAGACAGACAGACAGACAAATAGATAGATAGATAGATAGATAGATAGATAGATAGATAGATAGATAAATACACGTAATACTATGCGTGTCTAAATATGAATTCCAGTATGTGAACCACACGACGAGCATGCGGTGCGCGCGCATATATATGCGTGTGTGTGTGTGTGTGTGTGTGTGTGTGAATATGTGTGTGTGCGTGAACGTGTGGGTGCATGTGTATGTGTGTGCGTGTGGTTGTCTTTCCATGGTTGTAGCGATATTAATATAAATGAATAATGTATGCATG
>NC_068988.1:7277428-7279101 GCF_001194135.2 Octopus bimaculoides
TATACATACATATATATATGCATATATACATATATGTATATATGTATATATATACATCCATATATATATATGTATGTATATATACATACATATATATATATATATACATATATATATACGTATATATATATATATACATATGTATATATATATATACATACATATATATATATATATATTATATTATATTATATTATATTATATATATATATATATATATATACATATACATATATATATATTTGCATACATAGTTGTTCGGCTCGTGAATGTGAAAAGGAGGATTATGCATAAGATTACGCAAATACTTTTAACTGTTTTCTACGAAGGTTAGAGCTAGGAACATCTGCTTCTCATTCAGGTAGGCAACGAAGTAGCAAATGAAAGCCAAAACAACAGCAACAACAACAACAATAGAAACAACACAACTACAATAACATAAATATATTCATACATATGAAACAAACAAACAAATACGTGTAGAAGTAAACAAATTAACATATAGACAAAGCAATAAACATACATAAAGAAACACACACACACACATAAACACAAAAAAAAAGAAGACAATGAAAGAAAGAAATTAAAAAAAAACTAATCCCAGATGAAATTCAAATTCCGACACTTCTTGGTGTTGGTATTTCAACATATATGAACACCATGTGTACACGTAAAGGAAATATAAAGCAGTCAACATGGCCGCTTTGCTGAAAGTCTCTCTCTCTCTCTCTCCCTGTCTATATATCTTTTTCACTCGCACTGTTTCTCTTTCCTTCATTCTTCTTCCTGTTCGTTTGCTCTCTCTTTCTCTCTGTTCGGTGTTTCGTGGTTTTTGTAATGGATGTCATTCTTCACCTGAAGTAATAAGTAAAGTGTATGAGCTAGGAGCTGGTGGGAGTTTGAGGTGTAAGGGGGTGTAAGTTGTAGGGGAAAGTTGGCTGATATTAAATGAAGGCTCTTGGTGTACGCGTACATAAGGATGTGCGTATATGTGTGTATGTGTGCGTGCATGCATGTTTGAGCATATGTTGAGGTTTATGAGTAAAGGTATTGGAGTGGCAAATCGGCTGATATTAAACGGAGTTTATTAGTGTGCGTGTGTGAATGTCTTTATTCGTGGGTGGGTGTTTGTATGCATAAGCATGTGTAAATATGTGTGTGTATTTATGCTTTGTGGGTGTGCATGTATGCGTGCATGCGTTATTTGTGAATAACGTAGAGTAACAGCTGCACACAATACTTACAGTTCTATCATTCCGCGCGCGTGTGTTCACGTAAGTGTGTGGGTATTTGCATGCATGAACATATATGCGAGTATGCGTTTAATATATTCATATATATTTATGTATGTGAGTGTTTGTGCAGAGAGAGACAGACAGACAGACAGACACAGAGAGACAGACAGAGAGAGACAGAGACAGAGAGAGAGAGAGACAGACAGAGAGGGAGAGACAGACAGAGAGAGTGACAGAGAGAGAGAGTGACAGATTTGATATTTATAGAAAAACAAAAGACGAAGACAGGTGTAGGAACAATGAGCAAGTGTATTAGTTTGACGCTCGAAAAAAAATGGAAAAGTCTTTTACGTTTCGAGCCTACGCTCCTTGACAGAAAGTAATAAGAAGTAAATAGAAAGATAATTTAAAAAAAAAAAAAACGTGTTGAGTTCAGTT